>NC_079454.1:42380331-42462831 GCF_903798145.1 Danio aesculapii | reverse complement strand
CATTTGTTTAAAAGAGATATTATGAAACATGTGATCTATTATGTTACATATTGCATTTAGAAAAATGACTTTTGTTGCTTCTTAAAACAACACAATTCGTAAGTTGTTTTTGCGACATCCTAATTGTTTTATGTTGAATCCACTTTTGTAAATACGATGACGTTAACTTAATCGATTTGTGTTAGGACAACATGAAGGAATTGTGTGGAACCCAACATTTCCTACAGTGTAAAAAGGCGTAGTTCACCCAAAATTCCTCACAATTTGCTCATCCTCAAGTGGTTTTGAAGTTGTATGTGTTTCTTTGTTCTGTTGAACGCAAAACAAGATACACTGAATAACGTTGGAAAACAGAAGCCACTGGTATTCATTGTAGTGACAAAATATACTATGAAAATCAATGGCTGCTGCTTTCCAACACTATTCAACAATTATTTTTTTGTGTTTCACAAAAGAAGGAAACTCAAATAGGTTTGGGACGAGTCAAGGGTGTGTAAATGATGACAGAATGTAAATTTCTATGTGAACTATCCCTTTAAATATAATGCATTTTAGACTTCTGATCAATGATATGTAATCATAAGTCATCATTTGAACCACAATTTTAAAAATGCAAAATTGGGGAATGCTCCCAATTCTTTCCTGTTTGTCCTCCACTATCCATACTACGGTGGCCAGAAAGTGCAAAACAACATTAGAAAGTGTGAAACAATTTAACGAAGCTCGAGACAAATGTACATTTTGGAAAACATTTTTACCTATCATAAGACACAATTATTATTTTTTAATTATTAATTTTAATTGTTGTAATCTTTTTATGGTTTTTAGCTTGAGAAAATAAATAATAACATAAACAGAAAAAAGAGACAGAAAAAAGGGTACAAAGGCTGTTTCAAAATACACAAATAGTCGGATACAACATAATACAATATTATTCAGGAAGCATAAGAGAAATAAATAGAATTAAATATAAAATAATATTAATAATAATAATAAATTACAGAGAAATGTGTAGGCTCCACAACTCGATTTATGCCAAATCCCACCTATGAAGACTTACAAGTCAGCATTGCTGATATAAAACAGAATTGGATTCCAGATTTTAAAAAATGTTTCTTTGCCATCCCATATCGCATTACTTCTATGGGCAACACGTAACTTAAGCTCCTAATCCAAGTTTCAAAGACAGGCACGTAATCTGACTTTAAATTTCGTAAAATTATTTTCTTTGCTAATATCATTAGCATCATTTATCATTATAAAAAATACTGCCTGTGATAAATATTTATCTCCTATTTCTGAGGTGTCTCCAAAAATGCCCAATTTTGGCTCTGGTGACAGATCAATCCTGTATACTTCAGATATAAAACTACAAACGTTCTGCCAAAATGAACTAATTTTATGGCATGACCAGAATGAGTGAGTCAGTGTACCTTCAGAGTTTTTACATTTGTTGCACAATAAGGATACATTTGGGAAAATCTTATGTAATTTTACTGTAGGGCCAGACGAAATCTGCGGATGATTTGTGCTATTTCTGCAGAGAATTTTGGTAAAAATCTGTGAATTTCTGCGGAATTATTTTGGGAGTCTCATAACTAAAACCTTAATATGGGAAATAAAATAATAATATCTTTTTAACTTTTATTTAATGTTTAAAATGCAAATCCAATCAGATTCACTTTATTTGGTAAACAAAGCAAGTCTCTCATATAATATATCTACTGAAAGACAGAAAATATGACTGTACAAACTGTATTGTACATAAACCAGATGAACATTTTCATATTAGTCAATAATATTACTGTAATTCATTTAAAAACTGAATAAATATAGATTTAAACACATTTACTCAAGTAAATAAACTGAATTAATGATGGGCTAAAAATCTGCTGAATTCTGCGCGCACAGATTCCGTGTGGGCTTACTCATCTGATATCTCTGTATTAAGCTCCTTCTCCCACTCTTTCCTAATTTTGTCAGTGTTTAAATTAACCTTATCTAATAATAAGTAATAAAAAAAAGAGACAGTACCTTTGTGGGTTGTGTTCTGTTATATTTTCAAGTGTCTGGTGTATGGTTATATTTTCAAAACCAGGAAAATTTTTCCTTGTAAAATTCCCTTATTTGTAAAAGCTCTTGCAGCGTAATTCATTCCTTCAAAAACAAAATTCACAATACAACATTTATCCAATCACTAAATACTGAACTTTTCATGGGTTGCAATATGGTCATTTGTCTCAGAGCTGGTAGGTTTCTAGCTTAAAACTCTTCATTATAGACATTCTTGAAATATCCATGTAGAAAAGGAACCAGAAAAACGCAACTGAAAACGTGTGCAATGATCTAGTTGCACATAGAAATAATTCGTTCATCCAGCTCAATGTTTACAACACAAATATTCTGAGTAAATAACATTTAAAAGGCATCATTTACAGAAGACTACACGTTTATTTTTGATGTTTATTTAGAGCATTCATTTTTAATATTGCAGTTTCTTCACTTTAATGACTTTATCCGAACACACATTCTTCAATACACTGAGAGCAATATTCACATAAAGAGCAATAAAGCAGGACCTCCTCTCGCCGCTGCATGGGAAACCACATTGCAATTTATTTGCCGCTTTTATCTCAAGACCTGGATGTGTCACTTTTACGTAATTGGAAGTGAAATGAGATCAGCACCAGGTCTTGCATTATGATGTGTGATACGACACAACCACATTATACCAAAACAGCCACTGTGGGTAATGATACGGCTTTAATAAATGGAGGAATTATTCAATTGAATATATACATATATAATGGGTGTAATGAGTTTTATTAATCTGCTTGATTTTTCTCTTTATTTTCAAGACGATTTGTAAAGTTTTTAACACTTCTCTTTTTGATCTCTCTCATTTTTTTCTTTTTTTTTTTAAGTATAATAAAAGACAAAGAACACGTGTCAAAAAAAGGCTGATGGCTTTAAGAGAGCTGTGAGCAAAATGACAGACAAATCCCGTCTTTCTTGTTGAGGACCTGCACAAAGCGCTTTTTTCTTTTCTTCTATATTTTCACTTTCAAGCCCAATCGGGTTGAAAGTAATTGAATTACCATCTCTTTCATCACCGCCAATGACTCTTGTCACATAAAGCCAAAAGAGAATGTAACATTAGGGGTTATGTAAGGATTGCAGGCTGAATAAGGACGACACTGAAACCACATGCGTGGAGATGTGAAATCAAATCCAGGATCATTTTGCTTCAAAACTAAAACCATAAAACTAAAAACATTTTTAAAACACGTCACAAAAAGCAGCTATGAAATTTACGCTCAGGAAAATGCTGGGTTATTTCAACTGACAATTGAATAGTATTACACAGTAACCTTACTGTGCACCTAAATTATGTAATGCATTACCCACTATTATCAGAAATGCCAGCCTGATCTCACGAGAAAACGCAAGTATTTTACGTTTTGTCAGTTTAGTGGCTAACTCGTACGAATTCAGTTGTGGCACCTAACCCCACCCCTAAACCCAAACGTCATTGGGAGATGAGCAAATTGTACAATATTATATGAATTAGATCGTATGAATTTATACGAATTAGCCACTAAACCAAAATGTTACAAATTGCTGTGAGATTATGTTGGGAATGCCGTTTCTTTGGATTGTTTTAAGAGGCTTCTTAAGACACATTTTTTTAGCAAAGCATTTCATTTGTGATTATCGTTGTTCAATTCATGTTTATTTCTTTAGCACAATACATTGTGTCAAATCAGCTTAACATAGAAGTTCTAGTAAATTGAAACAGTATCAGTCCAGTTTTCAGAGTTGAAGTTCAGTTTTGTTTGGTTAATTTTCACAGCTGAAACTCCAAACATTGAAGAGCAAATATATCAATGCGCAGTTTCACAAGTCCCAAAGCAAGCAAGCCAGTGGCGAGGAGCAAACTTCACCAATTGATGAAAGTGAAGGAAAAAAAAACTCGAGAGAAACCATGCTCTGTTGGGCACGACCATTCCTCCTCTGGCCAAACCTCCTGTGCGGAGCTGCAGTCTAAGTGCTGGAGGCTGGAGAACGCTGGAGTAGGTCACCCCTGGCTCATGGGATCAATGTGAAGACTCGCCTGTCACTGTGGTCTTTCAGGAATCAATCTCAAGCTTTTCACTCCTTCATGATCATCACAGGTCTGGGACGGCATCAATGGCGCTTAATAATCTCTAGAGGCCTCAGGATGATTGTCACTTTTATGCAATTTGTATCATTTCTCTTATTTATCGTTCTTTATTGTTTTATTATTGTGGTATGACTTCTGGCTTCTTACTGGGAGTTTATGCAAGCTTGTAATTCTCTACATTTTTATTTGTTATTGTATATCTTGTAGAACTTTAAGTTTAAGAAAAGCACATGATAAATACAATGTATTATTATTATTAATTTTATTATTATTATTAGGGACAAACCCAGATTTTGGGTTAAGTACACTGTAAAAAATGTGTTTTTATGAGTTTATTAAAATTAGTTTATTAAAATAACTTTATTAGCCCAATATTGGGTCAATTATTGAGTAAAAGTGTGTCATTAAAGTTTAATAGAAAAAACACTAAGTTTTTCTATTCTGCCCCAACTTTGAGTCAACCCAGCGTTTTTAGAGTGTGTGTTTTAAAAACGCTTTTTGATATGTGTAATGTGTATCTATATATAGCGCATTTATCGTGTATGGTCATACACCCAAAGTGCTTCACAATCAAGAGGGGGAGTCTCTCCATCCTCTCTCCATCCATTTGAATGATGCAACAACAGCCACAGGACAACTGCACCAGTGCGCTCACCACACACCAGCTATTGGTAGAGTGGAGAGACAGTGATAGAGCCAATTCGGTGGATGAGGATGATTGGGAGGCCATGATGGGTAAGGGCCAATGGAGGGAATTTGGTCAGGACAACGGGGTTACACACCTACTCTTTACGAGCAGTGTTAGGGGATTTTTAATTAGAGAGTCAGAAGCTCATCCAAAAGACAGCGCTCACTGACAGTATAGCAACCCCTTCACTATACTGGGGCATTAAGGCCCACACAGACCAAAGGTTGAGCACCCCCTGCTGGCCTCACTAACACTACTGCCAACAGCAACCTGGTTTTCCCATGTGGTCTCCCATCCAGATACTGACAAGGCTCAGTCCTGCTTAGCTTTAGTGAGTAACTGGTCTTGGGCTACAAGCTGATATGGCTATGAAGGTTTGGGACTAAATGTTGGTAACACTTTAAGAGGTGTTTGTAAGACTGTCATGAAACCTTTATAGTCATGACATGACACAAGTGAGCAAACTCCCCTACAGATGAACCCAAGAGCAGAAGATTAATAAGGGAACTTGTGGCTTTGGTTTTAGAAAAAATAAACAAATGATCTTTACTATAAAATAGAATGCAAAGTACAACAGAAATGACTGAAGCCGAGCTTCTAGTAAACAAGCAAAACAAATAAGACACGAGGGTCAAAAAGCACAACAGTAAAGTGTTACTTAGCTTCTCTAGACAATCTGAAGAACACCGGGCAGTAATGGCTCATGACTGAACACAGTAGTTGTAACACACACACTTATATAGGGCAAAACACAGGTGTTGCTAATCAAGCTTGAGTGGTGGCACACAGCAGATGGTGAGAAAGTGGTGCCATCCACTGTTCCGGAGGAAGCATAGAAATTGGATCCTGTTGCGTGAGAAGACAGGAGCACCTCCTTCTGGTTAGGAGGAGGAATACAGCTTAATGAATTCTTACATTAAGTGTCATCTGCTTGTTGTCTTCGTCATGACAACTTGACATTACCAAGACAACAAACCTTATATCTGTCATAATCATGATTGTCATGAAGCCATTATAAACATCTCATGATTTTTAGAACTGCTCGTGGCAGTGGTTCAACTGTAATCATAAAAAAACTGTTTTTTTGGCGCACAAAAGTGTTCTTGAAGCTTCGTATAATCACAGTTGAACCTCTGAAGTCAAATGGAATGGTTTGATAATGTTTTTAGTTCTTTTTCTGAATTTTAAACCAAGGTTATTATAGTTATCGAAAACGAACGAAAAACGGAAACTAAAATTTTAAATCATTTTCGCTAAAAATAAAAACGAGAGTTTTTTAAAAACCTAGAACGAACTCAAACTGTATTGCGTAAATACAAAACTAACTGAAACTAACTAAAATTATAGCAAAAACGTCCTTCGTTTTTGTTTTTTTGTAAATTTATTTAATACATTAGCCTACTGAAAGTCTTTTAGAAGTAAATCTATTTACTTTGTACTGCCAGGTGTTTGAACCGTACAGCGCCTCACACAGAGTCTGTGATGCCATTAGTCAGATCAAGCCAGTTCTCCTCCAGTGACTTGCTGTTGCTCCCACGACGAAACGACAAAAAAAACGAGTAGACACGACAGCAGCATGGTGACAAAAATAAATATATAGACTTAAATTCATTAATTTAACACATTTGTCCCTAATAATAGGTTTTATTTCTGTATTAGTGATCACGAACGAATCCTTCTTTTTAAAAGGATCTTTTAAGTCACCAAATCAAACTGAATAATTTGAAATGATTTGCGTCACCAGTAAGCACTTTTCTATTAACTACTTACTTTTTAACATGCCTGATGCCTCCATCTGACTCAAAATAAACCAATATATACCGAGTTATTCAGTAATTAGAACAGTACATTGAGATAAGATTTGAGAAGCGGTGAACCAATAATACTGCGCATGCTTGATTCAGTGAACCGAACACAAACAGTTCATGACAGCCTGCTGTGACTGAATTAAACTTGAACAACTGCAGCGCGGGTAAACCGAGGGCTTAAATGAGAAGCTCTGGCAAAAAAACAACAACCTTAATTTATTTCATAACAGAAAATCGTAATGGAAGTGAATCATGCTTCAGTTGGGTTGCAAAACTTAATTGTTAGAAACTTTTTAGATCATGATGTTTTAACTGACTGAAATTGTGATTGCTGGCTACATATATTTGGAATGTTTAATCCTAACATGGGAGGATTGCCACAAAAGATCTGGTTCACATTTAAGATCAGAACTTTCCATCACTACTGTGTATCTAACCTCAGAAGCAGCCTTGCACACATATTGTAGGCTACTTAGGACTGCTATCTTGTGGGCTGTGGTATTTGAATTTGAAGATGGGTAGAGATGGTAGTGTTCATGTATCCTCTGAATACATGTTTCAAAAATAAATCTTTGGTTGAGTTTTTATTATACAATATTTATTCTGATGATTTTGAATCTTGCACCTAACAAATATCCTTATTTAGAAAAAAACTAAAAATAATACTGAAACTGATAAAAACTAAACTAAAACTAAGCAATTTCAAAATATAGAAACTAATAAACACTAGTAAATTTACCTCTAAAACTAAGTAAAAGTAGCTGAATTTAAAAACAAAAATTCAAAATGAAATAAAAACTAAAACTGATGAAAAATCCAAAACTAGTATAACCTTGTTTTGATTGTCTCGGCCCATTGCTGTCTATAAATGATGAGGGAGCTCTTGGATTTCATCTAAAATATCTTCATTTATGTTCTGAAAATGAATGAATGAATGAATGAATGAAGGTTTCAGGGGGTTGAAATGACATCAGACTAATTATTAACATATTTTTTTTGGTTCAGCTAATCCTTTAAATGTGTCAGGAACATTCATGTAAACACACATTCTGACTGAACTGACCTGATCTGCTGGTTGGCTTCGCTGCGGATCTTAAGCACCTCTTTACCCTTAAGCTCCAGCTCTTTGGTCAGAGTGCTGATGTTCTCGTTGAGCGTGTGGATCTCGTGGTCCAAATCAGCGATGTGCTTCTTCCTGCGACTGACTTCCTCCTGCAGGTCCGAGATGCGGTTCAGAAGCTCACGTTCCTGAAACACACAAGGTAAACCACCATTAAAGTCTGCGTGAACCAAACACCAAAATATTTTCATGTTTCAGTTAATGATGTACAATACACTGTCATTCTACAAGAGCGAGCAGCAGGGAGATTTATGAAGGTCAGTGGTGTGAAGTAACAAATTACAAATACTCCAATTTCTGTAACTGAGTAGTTTTTCTCAGGAATTTACCAAATGTGTACTTTTCCTTTCCCTTGAGGACCTTTTTAGTGCTGTATTATTACTTTTACTCCACTGTTTTCCTTCAAACGGCAGTCGCTACTTTATTTTTTCTTGTTTATGAGGATTGGCTCAGCACAAAAATCGGTCATGTGATTCCTGTCCAATCAAATCAAACATAGAATGTAAATCGCATCCTACTGAACTACCACAAGACATGGGTGATTTATAATTGCACCCAACCTTTTGCAAGCCTTAAAAATATACAAAAAGATGTCCAAAATTGTCATACTCAATGACCCAGAGACCCCACCAACCTTTTTGAAACTGAGAGCAACTTCTTGGGTACCGATTAATGTGGAGGGCTATCAGTTTGATACACACTTCTCAAATAACAATTTTGCTTAATTTACTTTAATTATATGTTATTGTTGATAATTAATGATATTCATCCATGTGAAGAGACTGATAATGTTAATGACTTCGCATAAAAGTTGTCAACAATGATTAAACAAGGTAGGAAATATTAGTTTTTTACAGACACTAGGACACATTTCTCAATACTTAGGTCACTTTAGCAAAACTCTTCACTCAATTCTCCAAACCAACTTTTAGCTTGGCAAAGCAGTTCATTTCACATTCAAAATCCATTACAACTACCAAAACACTTTATTCAGGTCTCAAATTAACTCATTCTTCCAGAACACTAGCAAAGGTTGACAGCCCACAAACACACTTTGTCACCCACAAAACAATGAGCTAAAAACACTAACAACATGTAGCATTACACAGTGTTTTCTTGTGTAAAACAAGGACACATCTCGGTTTAGAATTGCAATATATATTGTTTATAACTGCAATATATGTTACTGGAATTAATTTTATGTAATTTATTTATTTTTAATTTTTTGCTCTAAGTAATTCTAAAATACAAGAATTTGTATACACACCTTCCACTGATACAGATACAATAGTAATGCTAATCTGGCTGGTTAAACTGCATTTTTAGATGTGAAATATGTTTCAATAAAATACTGCTGTCGAATTTTGCTGTCTTATTCAGTTTTGCATTATGTTATTGTTTTGAACATAAGTTTAACAGTTTTGAAAACAGTATGTACGCATGTGCAAAATGTCCTGTGCGTACGAAGATTTTTGGAAGTTGTTGTGTCTGAGTGAGAAAAAAATTCCTGAAATTTGAGAGATGTACGAAGGAAGGACAGAACAAACAAACAATGGAAGGAAGGAACGAATATAGGAAGATCACTAAATGCAATTCAGAATGTTACGTTTACACATCCTTGCACAAACTGCATGTACACACATCGACTTTTCACAGTGTAATACTCACTACTCTGGAGTACTTTTAAAAGGTCTACTTTTTACTCATACTTCAAGTACTTTACCTGAATATGATTTTTCAGTACTCTTTCCACCACTAATCGAGGTAGATTTAAGAGTGAAATGGGTAGAATTTTTTTTGTACCCTAACAAACAAACCAGAAGTTTTTTATTTCAGTATGTTGATGAACGTCCAACCGAAACAGAATATTGAGTAGGGGGCGGGGCTTTCTTTGTGCATCATTCCCTCATTACAAACTAACAATAAAAGGGGCGTGGTTAAGAATATTTTGAACTTTTTATAATTATTGTTCGGGTGGCACGGTGGCTCAGTGGGTAGCAATGTCACCTCACAGCAAGAAGGTTGCTGGTTCGAGCCCCGGCTAGGTAAGTTGGCATTTCTGTGTGGAGTTTGCATGTTCTCCCTGTGTTTGTGTGGGTTTCCTCAGGGTGCTATGGTTTTGCCTAAAAGTCCAAAGACATGTGCTATAGGTGAAATGAATAAACTAAAATTGGCCATAGGGCATGTGTTTGAATGAGTGTGTATGGGTGTTTCCCAGTTTTGGGTTGCAGCTGGAAGGGCATCCGCTGTGTAAAACATATGCTGGATAAGTTGCCGGTTCATTCCACTTTGGCGACCCCTGATTAATTAAGGGACTAAGCCGAAGGAAAATTAATGAATTAATTTTTTGCTTTTTGACCAAAAATAGAGGATTGCATAAAGTAGTGGATTTCTGGGGTCAGAAAAATATTAAACAGCATCAAATTGGGACATGCTTCACATAAAAAATTCACTCTGTCACTCGTTAGTATGTTTAATTGTCAGATATTACTGATCCTTCAAACAGGACGGTTTCTATCTTCAAACTAAAAACAAAAATCAGCAGCAAACACACAAGATATTTGTTTGTTTTTTTTCAGAAAGGAATTAAAAAGGTACCATATTTCCACAGTTGAATGTACCAACATGATGATTTGCGTTATATTCAAATTCATGTATTGATTTATTTAGTTATTTGTTCATATATTTATTTTGGAATTATGATCTAACATAACAACCGGTGGTATATTCTCAGTTCCAAAAAAAGTATTTTTCCACCATTTTTTAAGTAGCTGAACCCTTCAGAAAGTTGCCGAAAGTTGTTGGTCGGTAACTTCAGTCAGACTCAAGGCCATTAGCTCTTCATCTCCCTCAAGACACAAAACTGCAGCCATGCTAAAACCGCCATGCCAAAAATACAGCTCCCACTTTTTATTTTATTCATATATGGGATACCCAAGAAGAAACTGAAAATGTGCCATCAATATTAGATCTCCAAAGTGAAAACAGCATCTTCTGGAAACCCCATGTGTTTCAGGAAGAGCCTGTAGCTTATACATAACACACCGTTCTCCAGTCAGTTCAGCCTGTGAAATTAAAGCTGACCATGTTTATGTAGCTCACATTGAGTATGTTTACACGGACACCAATTCTTAGATTTTAATACGATTAACACAATACTTTTATTAATAATCTACCACGTAAACAGCGATTTTTGATGATCTTAATCCGAATAAAGTCATAATCGATCTAAACAGAAATCGAACGAAGACATGTGGAGTATGCCTATTTTAGTCGCATTATTGAAGTGCAGTACAAACATGTAAACATCACAATCAAACTATCACCATTTTGTATTACTTTTTGCTACAATTTGCAACAGGAGGAACACACAGCTTGTTTTCAGGCTGACAACAGTTCATAAAACATATTTATTACCTATCACTCCACAAAACATCACATTAATGCATTTCAAATACTAAAGAAGGATCTAATGGGACAGTCTAGTCTACTATATTCACAGAAATGACAACAACACAGGCTGCCTCCGCACTGTAAAACTTCTCCATCAGACGTGAGTAAAGCCGGGTGAGATTAATTAGACAACGCTCGTCTCTGGGGCAATTTTCCACTCCGCCAACACTTTGACTTTTAAATGCCACATGCTAAAAAAAAATTAAAATCTTTCTAGAGAATACAACCGAGCCAATTTCCGGTTATATACAGTTAATGACTCCTGCTTAATCAAATTACAATCTGCTCATCCAACTTTAAATGTCTGCAAATATCATTTCACACAACAATTAGCTTAATAACAGTATCGGTGTGTGTGGCGGAGGAAACCTGTGGCCCAGAGGGGCTTCCTCCAGGCTGAATGACCAGATAAACTGATGCCAATGACAGCAGAAAAAACAAACATTTGTATGAAGGCGAGAAACTGAAGGGTTTTTTTTCCATACATGTCAGTTTTTTGGGGGGATTTTGGGTATTTTGGCTTTTTGTCTAGTGTATTGACAACACAAAACACTTTTAATTGTTTTTTTTTATCACACTTTAGATTTAGATTTTAATTACAATACCTATTTTAAAGGCCTTTTTCTAAAAAAATTGTTTTTTCTTCTGCAATGAGCCACAAATCTCCACTTCAGCAGCACATATATCCAACTGCAGGCTTTTGATATCTATATCATGAAGGTTTTTCAGAAGATTGTGTTTGTTTTATTCTACAAAATATTACCTTTGAAGTAAGGAGTGGTGAAAAGAGATTCTCCAAATCCCCTTGGTAAAACACTGCAAGAAATTATTTTTGGAGCTTGTAAATAAAGAGAGCATAATCCACGTACATTTTACAAATAAATCTTTCTACGTCAAAATGTCACTTTAATTAAATAAGCTACTAAATATTACTTTTTAATTTATTGTGCTTAAAATACATTAGTGTATTCAAATGGATATACCTAAGTAATATTTACTTTGTGTTTCTCTCAAGGTTTTATTTCTTTATTTTCGCCAATTAGTGAAGTTTTTTTCCCTCTCCGCTGTCGCCACTGGCTTGCATGGTTCGGGATCTGTAGAGCTGCGCATCGTTGGATTTGCTCTTCAGTGTTTGGACTCTCAGTAGTGATTATTAAACCACACTGAACTGAGCTAAACTGAACTACACTGTTCCTATTTACTGTGACCTTTTATGTGAAGCTGCTTTGACACAATCTACATTGTAAAAGCGCTTTACAAATAAAGGTGAATTGAATTGAATTGAATCGTAATATATTGAAATAATGCCAAAAAAGGCATACAAGAGTAAAACTTACTTAAAGTCAGTAAATCCATTCGCAGGCTCTCTGATTTAATCACGTTGCACTTATTTGTGTATTTGAAATGATGTCGAGAGACCTGCTTAAAGACTTCTTCACCAATCATTGTAAAGATCATAGTACTGTTAGTACTACAGAAGAAGAAGATGCCAACATAGATGACCCCATCATTCTCTCTGAAAGGACTCTATAATTTAGTTTATTAAGAAGTGAAGAAGCAAATTTTCATTTATCATTGGTCTTAGTACATGCTGTCACTACAGAAAAGTCAAGCTTTAAATAGAAAAATTATCAAAATTTTATTTCATTTTTTGAGTGAGAAGCTAATGGTCTAATCCGATTCAATGATTTATGCTAAGCTAGGCTAAAAGTGCTTCCAACAGACCTGGACATTGGCTGAATGGAATAAAAAAAATTTAAAAATCAACTGTTTAACTCTAGAGGGGATATAAAATGCACCCCCCCCCCCCTCATCAACACATGACCATGAAAACAAAAATGCCCATATATCTAACTAACATAACACATAAACCAAGCATAAACCCATAATGCACCTTGCTGTTAGTACTGTGTGCCAGGTCATCATGATGTAAAAGATATTTTCAGTCTGCCTGATTAAACTTCACTATTCAAATCTAAAATAATTTATTCATAAATGGCTTGAGATACTTAAATAATAGCAGATTATTATTTTATATATGGGTTTATATTCAATAACTGACTGTAGACTTTAATCAAAGTGCATCCCTATAGAAAAGCTTCTTAGATGGCCAAAAAGGACAAAATGTCCTTGTCCAAAAAGATCATAAATATATAATAAATCATGAGCGTCAGCTCTAATAATAATAACCAAACATTCATTATTTTCCCGAATTTTAAACCTTTTAATACTGCTTTGTTTACATAAATGATGGGTGTTTTTTTATGAAAAACTTATTTTCCATATACTACATGCTAAGCAAATTTTTGTTATTTAGTCTTGGATGTATCAACAATCAACAACATCATTCATTCATATTATCTATTTCCACCTGGGGATACTCATCCCGAGGCCTCTAGAGATTATGCAGCGCCATAATGTGATCCAAGACCTGTGAAGAAATTATGCCAAGGCATCGATAATCCTGGACCTGGCCGTATCCTGTGAACTTAGCGATGCTGCGACAGTCATGGAGAAGCGGAGCATGAGATTATTTCTGAAAGACCACAGTGATAGACGAGTCTTCGCATTGTCCCGTGGGCCAGCATGATCACCCTACCCACACCTTCAGTTCTCCACAATGGATGTCCAACGTTCTCCAGCCCTGGCGCCTGGACTGCAGCTCCACAGAGGAGAAATGGTCGTGCCCAGAGCCTGGTTTCTCTCTAGGTTTTTTTTCCTTCACTTTCGTCAGTTGTTAAAGTTTGTTCCTCGTCACTGTTGTCACTGGCTTACTTGGTTTGGGACTTGTGGAGCTGTGCATGGATGGATTTGTTCTCCAGTGTTTGGTCTTTCAGCAGTGAAGATTAAACCACACTGAACTGAACTAAACTGAAATTCAACTCTGAAAACTGGACAGACACAGTTTTAATTTACTAGAACTTCTATGTTAAGCTGCTTTGACACATTGTAAAAGCACTATAGAAACCACTCGGGCCATAATGAACAAAAAATATCTAATGTCCAAAAACTGTCATAAAATATCATATATTAATATTTTCATGGCTAAGAATATTGTGGCTGAAGACAACAAACTGACATCAACAAAGAAGGATCGCCACTCCAAACGCAGAAGCAAATGGTCAGACTTTGATATAAGATTACCAAAACAAACATTTATTTTTCAGTGGATTAACTTGCACGAATTAATTGTTCACCTAAAGAAAAACAATGTGCGCAAACAAATTGCTAATTTTTTCACATTTTAACTTCAAACGAACAACCTTTATTTTTTGAAGAGTTCGAGTAAGAACGTAGTGTTTACCATCAGCTCGAGTATCACTGCAGAATAAACCTTTTAGCCTTGAGTATCTGAATATCCCATCAGCAGTTCAATCACCAGTCCTGACAGAGCTGAACCTGGAGGAACAGTCATCTCACATCAGGCCTTTTTCCAGAACAGACGTGGCAGTAAAAGTCCAGCGCTCACTCGACCGCGCAGTAAAAGGCCTGGTGAAATCTCTCAGCTCATACGGCTGAAGTTGGGGTTTAATTTGCGAGGGCTGAAGTTAACATCGCTGACCTTTTTCTATCAAACACAGAGGCACCTATAAACGTCTCCCTTGAGGATTTCTTCAACACGGAGGACAAAATAAGCTTCATTAATGATGGCAGAAGACAGAAGACATGCACACAGATGAGAGGAGGCTGTTAGGGATGAGGAAAAACCCTGCAGAGAAGCTGATGATCAAAAGAGATGATGGACCAAGGAGGAAAAGCTCAGGTCGTAGAAGAAAATAGAAGAAAAGTTTGATTTAATTTAATCACTAGCTCAAGGGGAATAAAGGGGAACACTGTGAAATATTATCTTACTCTGAGGTAAAAAAGAAAAGAAAAGTCATTGGGAAATATTGTAAAAAAACATAGTCATATGGAGAGATATTAAATAATCTGCTGAGATATAGGGCTCTATTTTAACGATCTAGGTGCAAAGTCTAAAGCCAATGGCGCAAAAGCATCATGGGTGTGTCCAAATCCATGTTTGCTGTTTTAAGGACGAAAAAATACGGTGTGTGCAGCAGTGCATGGTCTAACAGGGTTGTACTTATTCTCTTAATAGGTGTGTTTTGAGCATAACATGCAATAAACCAATTAAAGTCTCATCTCCCATTCCCTTAAGAGTCAGTTGCGTTGCGTAATGGCGCATTTGGTATTTACATGGACGTTGTAAGAGGAAAAACTGAACTTCACTGGCGAGAAAACGGACGGCGAGAAAACAAGCCTCCTCCATCTGGCCTCTTTACTTTCTCTTTACTTTACTTTTACTCTTTACTTTCGTAGAGCAAGGAAACAGTGTTGTACGCACTCTGCTGAAGACATCCATTAGCCCAAATATTTAATTTCGCTTGTTAAGCACAATGATTTGTTTCAAAACTATTTCTAAATTCAGTTCTAATTTCCAGCAAATGAATAAATGAACAATAATAATGAAGAGTGGTAAAAAAACTTTTATGAAACACACATCCTATTCTTATGCCCCATATGGTGATGCATACGTGTCTAAAACCTGACAGGTGGACAAATCTAAACTTGTTTGTATTAAAACAAATATAAACATGCATATAATAAATTTTACACACATGCAAATTGTCATGAATGAACTGAAAAAGCCCCCTGAGATGAAGAAGGCACGGTGGCAGTGGTTTTAATATCTATGTAGTAAATAATAATTTTTGTAACATTTTAATTCTTTATTATGTAAAGATATTTGGGTGTTACTGTACATCCTGTGTGTAGGGTTGCACAGTTTACCAGTACTACAGTAGTATCGTGATACTATGGCTCCAAAATACTGGCGATGCCACTGTAATTTGTAAGCGGTAGTATCGTCATTAACGGTTTATCTACAATACATAATGTTGCATGTGGAAAAATCACTAAAATGCTTGCACGTTTGTGCAACAATAGACCATTTTATTTGAATAGTCTGTGGAGCCGTGTAAGGTTGCAAAACTGTGTAGAATTTGCGCCTTTTATGGTAGCCTATTGCACGTTTCTGATGCTTCAGTACGAACACAAATCTGAATCAGTTCATTTCTGTTCCTGTCAGTATGATTTAGTAGCTACAACAATCTCTTAAAAAAAAGAACAACTAACAAAGTGAAATTCTGAATACCTGATAAGGCTAAAATAACAAAACAAAACAAAAAAAAAAACTGTTAAAAACCCAAAAGAGCAACAGGAAACATTGAAACTAATTTTGACCACTGCATATAGCCTAATTTTGCTGGAAAATACTCTTTTTGTAACGAAATTCATTCTGTATAATTTGTATCTTTATTTGAATGTATTTTTTGTTGGTCAGTTATCTACAAACTAGTTTAGGTGAAGTGATGTGCAAATACTTTTTTCAATGATAAGAGAGTTATGAATTCAATTCAAGTAAGCCTATTGTAACAAATAAAATATAATATTTCTGACAATTTTCTAATTTTATACATTTGAGTTATGAATTACAGTATTGCAATACTACCCGGTCTCACGATTCTTCAGCTGGTATAGTATCGTAATGTGCATTAATGGTATCACAACAACACTACTTGTGTGTATTAAGAGTTTGGACCTGCATAGGTGCATAAATAACACCGTCTGTGCTGGACTTTTTCCTTTATTGGTCAATGGCTTGGTCTATTTCAGTTCCTCAAACTAGCAACGTGCCAACAATGCGCCTTAACACACCTCCTTTATAGACCAGCACACCCATGAGTCCACAAAGTGGCGCAAATGGATTTACTATTGAAACAACATGGTACAAAACATGAAAATTACAGTTGCGGTGGTCTGAAAATAGCAACAAATCGCGCCAAACACATCTTGCGGCTTATTAAGCCAGGTGTGTGATAGTGCCCATAAAGTCACTATTATGTAGAAAAAACTATTACTTTAGGGTAAAATGGTCATACTGTAAAATATTGTTAAAACGATGAGGAAAAAAGACCATTTTGAAAAAGAAAGACAATATTGTAAAAATTTTTGTCATATTGTAAGCAATTAAATCATTCACTAATATATAAAGGTCACTAATATTTAGACAAAAAAACAACAACAATACATTGTGATAAACCACTTTAGGAGATAAAAAGTAAGAATTGTTAGAAATAATGTAACGTATATTATGAGAAAAAAAATGTATACTGTAAAATATTAGCATTTCATGAGACACACTGTCTCACAAAAAAAATCGGTAAAATAAAAAGTTAAGATGAAAAAAATACAAATGTTTGATATCATTTGAAATCATTCGTTCATTCATTTTTCTTCGGCTTGGTCTCTGTTTCAGTGGTCGCCACAGTGGAATGGACCGCCAACTATTCCAGCATTCCAGTTTTACACAGTGGATGCCCTTCCAGCCGCTACCCAGTACTGGGAAACACCCATACAATCTCATTCACGTACACACTCATACACTACGGCCAATTTAGATTATTCAATTCACCATAGCACGTCTTTGGACTGTGGGGTAAAATATATAGCACCACGAGGAAACCCACACCAACACGGGGAGAACTTGCATACGCCACACAGAAATGCCATCGGTCCAGCCGGGACTAAAACCAGCGATGTTCTTGCTGTGAGGTGACAGCGCTAACCACTGAGCCACCGTGCTGCCCATCATTTGAAATATTTTAAATATTTTAAAGCAAAAACTACTAAATATTCTTTTTTTAAGCAAACACTAAATATTCTGATTACTCTGAAATAATAACCATATTTGGTAAATTAAATTAAATTAAATTAAATTAAATTAAATTAAATTAAATTAAATTAAATTAAATTAAATTAAATTAAATTAAATTAAATTAAATTAAATTAAATTAAATTAAATTAAATTAAATATTTGGAAAAATTACAAAACAATATGACTCATAAAATGCCTCCAAATATTGTTGTAAACTTAATATCCAAATGCTTTCCATGCGTTCTTCCAGTCTGTTCCCCTGTCTCTTCACAGTCACCTCAGCAGCCGTGAAAAAGCGCGTTTACTACTGACTGCAAATCAGCGGTGTCAGATAAAGTGGCGACCCATGTAAGAGAGCATTAATGGTTATCCATCGGCCAGGAGATTCATGGTGTAGGACTCGAGCACAGCGGTGCGGCTTTAATAAATTCTGAGCGTCTTGTGAACGCAGGCGCTTGTTCCAAGAAACCAGACCCCTGGGAGCCATTGAGCCACTCGCTGAGCTGCCAAATGACTCTGTTGCTGAAATCACCGGGTTTGTACTTCTGTGCCTTTAATGCGTATGAACAAAACGCATAATGCTGCCATAAAGTATGAAAGTTCCCACAACACACCCTTGGTGCATCTCAGTTATGACTCTCATATTTTCCTACTTGCAAAGATACATAAACTTTTTATGTTGGATCAATGTGTGATGTAATTTGAAGAGAAACATAAAGACAGGGAGGGGCATATTGAGAAGCCCCTCCCCTTTAAAAAAAACAGCCAATAGCGCTTTGTTTATATTACAGCTCCAGTCTCAGCACATACAGTTGAAGTCAGAATTATTACCCCCCCAGAATTATTAGCCCCCCTGTTTATTTTTTTCCCTAATTTCTGTTTAACAGAGAGATTTTATCAACACATTTCTAAACATAATAGTTTTAATAACTCATTTCTAATAACTGATTTATTTTATCTTTGCCATGATGACAGTACATAATATTTTACTAGATATTTTTCCAAGACACTTCTGTACAGCTTAAAGTGACATTTAAAGGCTTAACTAGGTAATTAGGTTAACTAGGCAGGTAAAGGTAATTAGGCAAGTAATTGTATAATCATGGTTTGTTCTGCAGACAGTCGAAAAAAAAAAATTAGCTTAAAGGGGCTAATAATTTTGACCTTGAAATGGTTCATAAAAAATAAAAACTGCTTTTATTCTAGCCGAAATAAAATAAATAAGACTTTCTCTAGAAGAAAAAATATCATCAGACATACTGTAAAAATTTCCTTGCTCTGTTAAACATTATTTGGAAAATATTTAAAAAAGAAAAAAATTCAAAGGGTGGCTAATAATTCTGACTTCAACTGTATATCTCAGTATATATCTGTACTGTATATCTCACACTTGCTTATAGATAACCTTAAAGGTCTCGTGAAGTGCTTTGAAATGTGCATTTTTTTTTCCAGATATTCCAATATGTGTGCTGTAATCTCAATTGACACAAACTCTAAAGATGCCAAAAACACAAAGCATATCCTGTGAGAAATTTGATTATTTCTGCATATTTTTTAATGAAAATTACTCACTATTTATTCAATCTCAAGTGGTTATAAACCTTTATGAGTCTCTTTATTTTTTTGAACACTAAAGATGATATTTTGAAGGAAGCTGGAAACCTGCAACCATTAACATATTTAAAAAACAAAAAACAAATACTATGTAAGTCAATGGTTGCAGGTTTCCAGCTTTCTTCAAAATTTCTTTTTTAGTGTGATGACAGAATTTTCATTTTGGTGTGAACTATCCCTTTAAGAACGCATATTGAGAGGAGACAACTGATACTACATCCTAAAAACATCCTAAACAAAACTTGAGGATTCAGAGATTTTGGATTTTTAATAAAACATAAAGATTTGGTTTTCTTCCTATGTCTAAGACAAGAGGATTAACAACATTACAACAGTTATACAGTATCGCAATACTACCCGGTCTCACGATACTTCAGCTGTTGTAGTATCGTAATGTGCATTAATGGTGTCACAACAAAACTACCTGTGTGTATTAAGTGTTTGGACCTGCAAAGGTGCAAAACTAACACGGTGTGTGCTGGACTTTCTTTTATTGGTCAATGGCTTGGTCTATTTCAGTTCCTCAAAATAGCAACGTGCCAACAATGCGCCTTAACACACCTCCTTTATAGACCAGCACACCCATGAGTATGAATGGCGCAAATGGATTTACTATTGAAACAACATGGTACAAAACATGAAAATTACAGTTGCGGTGGTCTGAAAATAGCAACAAATCACGCCAAACACATCTTGCGCTTTATTAAGCCAGGTGTGTGATAGTGCCCATAAAGTCACTATTATGTAGAAAAAACTGTAATACTTTAGGGTAAAATGGTCATATTATAAAATATAAAATATTATGTTAAAACGATGAGGAAAAAAGACCATTTTGAGAAAAAAAGACAATATTGTAAAAAATGTAGTCATATTGTAAGCAATTAAATAATTCACTAGAAAAGTCACTAATATTTAGACAAAAAAACAACAACAATACATTGTGATAAACCACTTTAGGAGATCAGAATTGTGAGAAATAATGTAATACAAGAATATTAACAACATAACAATACGGACCATTTAAGTATGGAGGTTTGCAGCAGCTGCTATCAGAGTAAAACTCAATGAAATGTAGTTTTGGCCAGTTAATTTTACACAGCTCATTAAACCAGGTACAGAAACTGAACTCCCACTGGGCAACAATTGATGATAAGAGGGAAAATAGAGAAAGTGTTTAGGAGAAAAGAAAGAAGGACTTCTGAAGTGATTGTTGAATCAATCAATCAATCAATCAATCAATCAATCAATCTATCTATCTATCTATCGATCGATCGATCGATCGATCGATCGATCGATCGATCTATCTGTCTGTCTGTCTGTCTGTCTGTCTGTCTGTCTGTCTGTCTGTCTGTCTGTCTGTCTGTCTGTCTGTCTGTCTGTCTGTCTGTCTGTCTGTCTATCTATCTATCTCTGCCCGCCATCCATCCATCCATCCATCCATTCATCCATCCATCCATCCATCCATCCATCCATCCATCCATCCATCCATCCATCCATCCATCCATCCATCCATCCATCCATCCATCGGAAATACAGTTTTTATCATTCATTCATTAATTTTGCTTTGGCTTAGTCCCATAATTCATCAGGGGTCGCCACAGCAGAATGAACCGCCAACTTATCCAGCATATGTTTTACACAGTGGATGCTCTTCCAGCTGCAACCCGGTACTGGGAAACAACCATACACTACGGCCAATTTAGTTTATTCAATGCACCTGCAGCGCATGTCTTTGTACAGTGGGGGAAACTGAAGCACCCGGAGGAAACCCACGACAACACGGGGAGAACATGCAAACTCCACACAGAAATGCCAACTGACTCAGCTAGGACTCGAACCAGTGACCTTTTTGCTGAGAGGTGACAGTGCTAACCACCGAGCCACTGTGTTACCCTCAGCTTTTATAATTAAAATAAATGTATATAAAACTATATGAAATAAAAGCAAAAAGTAAAATGTACCTATATTTTTTTGCTATTTTTTTTCTAGTTCTCACTGTCAAGAAGGAACTAAATTACAAAAATTTTAAGAACTGACCTCACCTAAAATTACTACAGGTAAAGAATAGGCAGATATCTGATTGCAGCCTTAAAATTACATGTGCACAAAATAAAAAAATAATAAAATAATATTAAATATCTTATTTTAAATTGAGCGTCCTACTTCATTAATAAAATTAATGCTTGAAAACTAATCATGTAAAAAATAAAAATAAAAATTATATATAAATATATATATATATATATATATATATATATATATATATATATATATATATATATATATGAGAGAGAGAGAGAGAGAGAGAGAGAGAGAGAGAGAGAGAGAGAGAGAGAGAGAGAGAGAGAGAGAGACAAAACAAAACAAAATTAAATGAACAACCTATAAATAAAGATGCCGTCACATCCTATTTTTTTTTCTTCATTTTCTAAACTGAACTTACAAAGCTTTTTTCCTCACAAAGCTATATTTACACTTTATAATAACTTAAGCCAGCAAAAGCACAACCCTTTGTTTCATGACACATCTGCGTGTGCCGTCATAACCAGTGGGACCGGCAGGAGTCTTCGGGGAAGGTGAAGCTTTTATTTATTTATATATATATATTTTTTCCATCAGCCTTATGAAGTCAGGGAGGACGTGAAGACATTACAAAGAAAAAAAAATGAGCACAACAAAGTCAACCACGTCCCAGAGACAGACGCACAGTGTGATTGTGAAACAGATCTAATCTCACAAGACGCAAATATTCAGTCTGACCCAAAAAACAAGCATCTGCGCTTTCTGCATATGCTCGTTTTTGTTATTCCTGGCTGATGCATGACGCAATGAGGCTGGAAAATGCTTAGTAAATGCTTAGCAAAAATAGATTGGCTTTTCTGAGGGGTTGTTGGACTCCTGAGAGAGTTAAACAATGATTTTCTTGCAGTCTCTCTTTAGCAAAGATGGCACTGGGTTTGCTCTTTAACCTCTGTTATTATGTGAGGGACATTAGGAAAGGTCTCATGAGACACATTTGAGCCGCAGGAGGATGAGAATTAATTAGCATTGATATGGTGCTGCTGAAATAAAAAGGCTGTCGGGGTTGTTGTCATGCTGACTATATTCACCTGAGGGCGCTGAATCAAGTGCAGCTCGTGCTCTACTCTTCATTTGTATTTTTTGGATATAAATGTGTGTTTGGTACTTTACTGAGGATGAAAGAAGTATATTAAAATATGTAAATTATTACTTAGGTCAGGGTTGTTAGATAAAAGTCTATAAAATTGTTAGCAATATTAAAATAAGAGAAAATAAAATATTTATTAAAGTTTTATTTTAAAATTGGTGTTTTGGAAACTGAGTAAAATAAATAATTTTAGTCTTGGAAACTAAGTGAAAAAAAAATAAAAAAAATAAAAAAAATAAAAATAAAAATAAAAATAAAACAAAACAAAACAAAACAAAACAAAACAAAACAAAACAAAACAAAACAAAACAAAACAAAACAAAACAAAATAAAAAAAATAAAATAAAATAAAATAAAATAAAATTAAACATTTTATTTAACATTTTATTTAACATTTTATTTTAAAATTGCTGTCTTGGAAACAAAGCAAAAAATAAAATAAAATAAAATCATAACATTTATAATACCCATATATGGCAAAATTTAATAAAAATTTTAATAAAATTTAATAAAACATTTATTTAAATTGTATTTTAGGATACAAACCCACGCCAACACGGTGAGAACATGCAAACACCAAACAGAAATGCCAACTGGCCCATCCGGGACTCAAACCAGCGACCTTCTTTCTGAGAAGCGATAATGCTAACCACTTAGCCACCATACATAGAAATATTTTCAAATAAAGTAAAATTAAATAAAATAATACATTTTTTTATAATTTTACTTTAGAATTGCGGTCTTGGAGAATAGTTCAAATAAATAGTTTTAAGCAAAAACTACTAAATCTTCTAATTACTTTGAAATCATAATCATATGTGGCAAAATTATAAAATAACATAAAATACAATACAATCAGAGATGTATAAAGTACTAGAGACCCAGACTTAAGTAAAAGTACAAGTACTCTATCAAAAAGTGACTTGAGTAGAAGTAAAAGTGCTCTTTAAGCACCATACTTAAGTGGAAGTACTAAAGTATTCAACATTTTTTGTACTTAAGTATTGCAAGTAGTTTATTTCAAAATTTACTACTCAAGTACTGAAAGTAAAAGTACAAGTATTGTGTAATGTAGTTATTAAAGAATGCAGTCAAAAGACATCATATTGTTTTGTTTATTTTAAATCTCTTTTTTGGGGGCACGTCATTAAGCAGAACGAAAAGAAACATGACTTACAATACTGTTTTTCTCTCACGCTTGAACCACAGATCTGACAGATTATAACAGCTTTAACACACTCCTTTCAAAGTTGTGTGTCACAAAAACAGTCCATAATCCACTCAAAACACTATTGAAACCGATTTTCGGAGCACAATTTACTGGTTGTAAACGCTGTTAACGAACGTTCTAATTCACTTGATTTTGATTTTATTGTAAAAAAAAGAAAACGTGTATATTACTGTGTTAAATGAAAATCTGAAATATTTTATGGCTTATGGCTATGATTTAGTATTCAAAAATGTTTCATTTTGATTATGTTTTAATTAAACTGGTCTTAAACTTCATATTTTTATAGTATATTTATTCATTCTGGTACTTTTACCATAAACCAACATCTCAACCATTTGGTAGAGGCTGATATTTTAGAAATTATGGGATGTGTTGGGGGAAAATGTATTGATTGTGTTAACTAGCGACATTAGGAGTTAAGAAATGCAATAAATAAAAAAATTCTATTGGTTTTTTTCTTGATGTGACAGTTAAATGGTTACTTGTAATAAAATTGTGTCCTTTAATACAGCAGTAAGATATATGAACTGCACCCTTAATTTGACCCGCTCAAAGAAAACACTCTTTCTGAATGTATCAAACAAAACTCATGCACAGAAGACAGCATGAGCATTTATAGCAAATAAACTAATGTAAATATTCTCCCGCCTGCTTTTTAAACGCTGACAGGCGAGGTCTTACACCCCTTTGACTGGTTATTGTCTTCACCTTCTCAACAGAAAGGGCTGCTATCGGCTTTAGAAATCAAAAAGCGTTGTTCACTGATGGCGGGAAGAACAGCCGCGGTTACAGTCTATGTATGTATAATACGCGGTTATCACAGGTAATCTATAAAGTTACCTCACAAACAGGCCAGCGGGTCAAATGTCCAAAGTGAGAGAGGCAGAGATGGAGTCTCACAACATTTCTCTGTAGTAGTGAAATAGCGGCTCGTGTGCTGTGCCGCCTTCACTCGCCCTCGCGCCTCCGTCCTTCGCCATAGTATTGCGACACCGCACATAGGAGATAAATGACGTCAGTACGTAATAACCCGTTATGATCTATTACTGAACCGATATCGACCATTTTGACACCTCTAGTAACGAGTAACGATGCAGCTCATAAAAATCTATCGGAGTAAAAGTATTAAACTCATCGAAAATATGTACTTAAGTAAAAGTGGAAGTAGGAGAAAAAAACAATACTCCAGTAAAGTACAGATACTGCCTTTTAGTACTTAAGTACAGTAGTGAAGTAGTTCTACTTCGTTACTATACATCTCTGAATACAATAAAATAAAAACAGTTATTAAAGTTTTATTTTATAATTGCTGTATTGAGTGAAATAAATAATAAAATAACATTTATAAAAATAATTATTTTAGAATAGCTGTTTAGATAAATAATTTTAAGCAGTCTTTAGCAATTTTAAGTCTTCTTATTACTCCGAAATAATAACCATATATGCAAAATTATAAAATAAAACAACACTTGCCTTGAAATTAAATATCAGAACCGGAGACACTAAGAAACATCACCAGAAACAACAAAGCCATGACATTTTTAAATGACTTTAAAACAAAAATTAATAAAGCCTATATACAAAAGTATTTAACAAAATTGCTATATATGACAAACATGATGCTAAAATTAAAACAGAACTCCCATCATTTAAATATATATATAACAGCAGAACATTTAAAAAGTGAAAGATTTTTCAAAACTTTGCCATTACAGGAAAACTATATCCCCTATCCCCTTTCACAGACTTTTCCGGAAAGGGATCATGAGTGAACAGGCCCTTTTTGAAAATACCGGTAAATTCATTACGGCAATTTTCCAGAATGCTGCGCTGTGTGAACGCAGAAGGAAAATTGCCGGAAAGAGAGCATTCACGTTTAGAATGCGCTGACTTGAGACATCTACTTCAGCCAATTAGAACACTCAGACACATTCACATCCGCGCTGTTTAGGAAAATAAACGCATTTAAATCCTTCTCCAGACACATTTAGCTGCTGCCTGTTAGGCAGACTTTTCTATGTTCCTTCTTAGTGTCAACTGTGAAAAAAAAGATCAATAAAATGCTCATGATAAACCGCTGTGAGTTTACCTGCACGTGAAATCAGATTTGAGTGGTCTACAACACCGGTAGACTTTCGTTTTAAAAACACGAAAGCTGCAGCACACACTGAAATGTACATCTCGACATGTGTAAGTGTTCCTTCATATCATCAGCAGTTGTAATGTAGTAAAATGTGTAATCAAAGCTGTTTTTAGCTGCGGTTAGCGATTTTTTTTCTATAGTTATTCAGTTCGTCTCTTGGACATAATAAGTTACATGAATGCTAATGTTTTAAATAAAAGTAAAACCATCAACCGCGTGAATCAACCTTAGTGTTTACAAATACAAGCGCAGCCATTTTGAGCTCATTTCTGGTTAATGATGTCAGAATTTACCAGTACTTTGGAATGAATGTGTGAATGGTCTGTTCCAGAAAAACGTCCTTGCCTGTGTGAAGTGTTTTTTTTTATTTACCGGTAAAGTCATTCCGGTAATTTTCCGTATATTTACCGGTATCACTGTGTAAAAGGGGCTTATGTGTTCAATATGCAGTTTAGCAAATCCTATCCTTTAAACTCTTGCACATCATATCCTTTAAAAAAGCAAATATGCACCAAAATATAGATAAAAAATGACAATTAGTTCCAGAAAGTACCACATTAAATTAAATGAAACACTTGTATACATAATTTGCATGTATACTTTGCAATCTACGTGAATTCCTAGCCAGATTTTCCCCCGAGGCCTGTGTTTAAGACTCAAACTGTACAAGCTTTCAGTTGCTCGGCCAACAAACCTGTCAGCGTTTCTTTTGTTTAACTGTCCTCTCCTACATGAGCCAGATGACAAGAGGATTTATTAAGGTTCTTTTGTTTCAGAGCAGCCAACAGTTGGCAGAACACTATTGATTCATCCTCTCTCTGAAAAGCATTCACTCGCTGAACTTACTGTTAGTCACCGTCTCCATTAAGACACATTAGGAGCGGTAAAGAGACAGTGACTATGTTTACATGGACATCAGTAATCAAATTATTTGCTTTAATCTAATTCACAGAATAATAAGACTAAGGTGTTTACGTGAGGCGATGCAGTGGCGCAGTAGGTAGTGCTGTCGCCTCACAGCAAGAAGGTTGCTGGTTCGAGCCTCGGCTGGGTCAGTTGGCGTTTCTGTGTGGAGTTTGCATGTTCTCCCTGCGTTCGTGTGGGTTTCCTCCAGGTGCTCCGGTTTCCCCCACAGTCCAAAGACATGCAGTACAGTTGAATTGGGTTGGCTAAATTGTCCGTAGTGTATGAGTGTGAGTGAGTGTGTATGGATGTTTCCCGCGATATGGCTGTATATCGTCAATGGTGGGGGGCACTAAGGCTGCCTGCGGCCTCGAGTCAACGCACGCCTCCCACCAGTGCCAATATACAGCCACATCGCGCTGCTTCTCGTGTGATACTGCTCATATATCAATATGAGAATCGGCCTTATGCATGTAAAAGCAAATCTAATAGTTAAGAGTATCACCATAATTCATTGACTAGATGCTTCATTATTAGAGAAAAACAGCAGTTTGTGTGTCAATAAGGCAAAGAAAACATAATCCTCAAGTGGTTAAAACTGTGATAAAATATGACAATAGTTATTAACGTCAATAACAATATATTATTTGGCCAAAATATAATATACATATCGGTGGCTCAGTGGTTAGCACAATTGCCTCACAGCAAGAAGGTCGCTGGTTCGAGTCCCAGCTGGGTCAGTTGGCATTTCTGTGGAGTTTGCATGTTTTTTCCATGTTAGCCTGGGTTTCCTCCTGGTGCTCTCGTTTCCCCTACAGTCTAAAGACATACGCTTTGGGTGAATTAAATAAAGTAAATTGACAGTAGTGTATGTGTGTGAATGAGTGAGTGTGGATGTTTCCCGGTACTGGGTTGAAGCTGGAATGGCATCCGCTGTGCAAAACATATGCTGGATGAGTTGGCGGTTCATCCCGCTGTGGCGACCCCTGATAAATAAAGAGACTAAACCGAAGGAAAATGAATGAATGAATAATATATCATTCTATATATTATTATCGACTGAATAAGAAAAACAGTTAAAAAAGACGACAAAACAAACAAACCTATGCTGTGCAGAATTTAAAAATCAGCATAATTTAAATTATTGAGCTGCATTTTAAAAGTCTTGCAAAATTACTTTATGGTATTTAATGAAGTAATAATAAATAATTATTACGAATACTAATATTACTAATTAATAATTATTATAAAACATTTGTTTGTGCTTAATAACGTTTTCATGCTCAAACAGCCACATTACACACTAAAGTAAGCTCAAAGTGTAAAAACATTTAAAGTTCAAATGAAATTTCCCAATATAACAATTCACATAGTATTATGGTCTAATACACACACAGTGTTAATGATTTTTGGAAATTACACAGTATTTAACTGTAATATGAACTGTATTTTACTATGGGACAGTTATGCACATCTTACTGTATTTTAAAGATGTATTGTGAACATTACTGAATACATGTTACAGTTAGGCTATACAGTGCTCAGTATAACTGAGTACAGCCCATTTTGAAAATGAATATTTTTATCAATTTCTCAGTGAATATAGGCAATGTATTTTAGTGCATTTAAACAAAACAGATTTATATATTTTTTCAAATAATATTTTAGTCACCAAACATATTTAGAAATTTAAAAAGATAATACAATTAAATTCAAGCAAAATATTGCAAAAAACAACCTACAAAATTTCAACTAAACTTTTCGAATTATTTGCTTCTCTTGATTTTTCCTCTTTTTAAAATTTAAAATATTAATAATAATATTTTTCTATAACATATAAATTTGACTGTAATAGCTTTTGGACTGTTATTGTAAGTTATTTTGTTAGATAAGCTCCAGATTTGGCTTCAGTACTGACTAATCTAATCTATATGCACAAATATAATATTGTAAAGCTTCCTATTAAAAATATGAATTTAAAAGATAGATTTGCTCATATATGCTGAGCACTGTACAATACTGTAAATACATATACAGCCAGATAAAGGATGCTGTAAATGTAAATACAGTTTGTTTGCTGTAATTGATTTACAGTATGTTACTGTAGATTCCACAGGCAATTGTTAACAGTGTAAAAAGCACAATAGAATTAAAGATGAGTTGAAATGATGAATGAATAAATGCAGCATTACTGAGACTTCTTTCAGAAACTATTGAAAACACCTCCCGACCCCAAACTTTTGAAAGATAATCTGCAGTTTCTATTAAATAGAGCTGCCAAATTACAGCAGATTTTTGTCATTTGCGACATTCATGGGCAAGAAAATCTCAAACTGATGTCACCACAATATATATATGAAAAAATCAGCATAAACTATATAACGATGTTGCTGTGGAGGAAGTTTACCTGTACTCTGCTCTGCTCCAAAGCGTTTTCCAGTTCCTGTTTGGCAGCTGCTGTTTCCTGTTGATGGGTCTGACGCATGTGTTCAATGGCTGATGCGTGGAGATGGTTGAGCTCAGAACGGAGCGACGCTGAAGACGAGAAAAAGAGAGAGACAGAGAAAAATGACAAACAAGACTATTCCAGAGAGATGAACCGCTGTCTGGAGCTGAATTAAAAACCATTCATCTCCACCTCTCCCTAAAGCATAAACGTCACAGGTGGAAATGGAAATGACACTCGTTCCTCCACCTGCAATTTCCTGCCAGCTCTCCCTCATTATGCTGCTTTCCAGTTTCTGACAATTATGGGTTTTTTTCCCAATGAGATTGAGCTATAATTAGAGCTGCAGAACTGGTTTTGTTTCAGGTTTTACATCGGACATCTTGTACCAGCATTGCTTGGTATGAAAAGCTAACGCAAATGTACTTATTGATGTTAATAACAATTAAATACTATATTATTACAGTTTTTCTCAATCGCTTTGGTGCATTTCCAACACAATCTCACGGCAATTCGTAACTTTTTGATTTAGTGGCTAATTCGTACGAATTTGTATGATCTAATTCGTACAATTTAGTACGATTTGCTCATCCGCCAATGACGGTTGGGTTTAGGGGTGGGGTTAGGTGCCACGCCTCCTTTTTAAAATCGTACAATTTCGTACGACTGAACTCATACGTATTCGTACGAATTAGCCACTAAACTGTCAAAACGTAAAATACTTACGTTTTCTCGTGAGATCAGGCTGGCATTTCTCACAACACTATTTACATTTGCACAACTGTTAATGCCTTTCTCAAAACAATAAGTACAAACTGCAAAACCTAGTTTATAACCTGCAAAAGCGTGTCACATGCTCAAAATGGATAGTCCTTTATAAATGTTTTTTTCTTCCTGTATAACAACATAAGTAAAACATATAACTAAAAACAATGTTACAGTACGTCCTGTTTGTTAACAATGTTAGATATTAAACGGATCAACCTGATCTAATGCTGAAATCACATTCAAATCAAATTTAAACAGATATTAACTATTTAAATGTGTCTCATTTTATCACTTGCACAAAATGTGCACATATTCATTCTTTAGCTACAGTAATAAGTGTCAGAGCTTATCCGTGTGTGTGTTGTACCAAGCATGGCTTTGCCCTCGTCCTCCAGCTCGAAGCGGAGGGTCTGCAGCTCCTGCTCTGACTGCTGTTTGAGGGTCTCGATGTTCTGCCTGTGAGCCTCACGCAGGGTCTGAAGCTCCATGTGGTGCTGCTGCCTCAGACGCTCCTCCAGCGCCTGCACACACACATTCAATAAGATTAAGAATCCATACACACGAACAACACATACACATACAGTATATGTATCATATACTTTAGATCTGACTGTTGGTCATCATACAAATGTCTTTCTATAACTCTGTGTACAGAATGTGGAGTAGAAACAAAATTGATCCTATTTTGCCCTTCTAACAGCTTTAGTATACAAAGGAAAAAATGTGGCAAAAGAAAACGAAAAGACATTGAGATTTTAGCTGTTGCAGAAAAATAAATGATTTAGGTATTCTGTGCAAGGAGACACTTCAAAACTGATATTTCACCTTGTCCATCAGGGGCTCTGTCCAAAAGAGTTTGCTACTGCCTGAAGTAAAACCGGCATCAAATATTTTTATATATTTTAGTGAGTATATACTGTTTTGGATAAAACAGACCTAGTTAAAGCAAAAAAAAAAGAAAAAAAAAAGAAAGAAAAGAACTTCACTTGAAAGAACAAAACAAATAAGGTCATAAACTGCTGGGCGATAGATGAGAAAGAACCAAGATTCATGCTAAATTATAGGTAAACATCAATTAATTATTAAAATTATAAATTTTTATAAAAAAGGTATTATTTAATACTAAACTAAAAACTAATTTAAACCACATCTAAAGCATTAAATATAGACTGGTTTAATAAGCAACAGTTTGCTTAAAGAAATTAATATAATTTGTAATATACAGCTGAAGACAAAATGACTGGCCCTCCTGTGAAACTTTTTATTCTCTTTTAAATATTCCCCAGTGCTGTTTAATAGAGCAAGAAACTCTTAGTCAATATCATTAGCCCCCCAAATTTCCCCATTTATCTTATTTGAAAAATAATTACAATTTTACAGGCTAATAATTTTGTATTCAACTATAGGTGTAAATATTACAGTAGCGTAATTTAACTGTAATACTGTAATTTAATAACAGCAAATTAAATATAATACATATTAATCTATTAATACATAAAACATAGAAACACTACACAACAATTTACAGGAAAGCATCTACAATATCTCAAAAAAAAAATTATAAATTGACTATAATTAACTATTGTGACCAGCATGATAACCAATGTCAACCAATGTTGTAAGAATTCATTTATAACCATAACCAAAAGAAAGTGCTCCTCAGACTTTTCAGACATCAGAGTCCAATTTTTTATGCACCCTCCAGAACAGTGGATGGCACCACTTTCCTGCCATCTGCTGTGTGCCACCACTCAAGCCAGATTAGCAACACTTTTTCAGTGTGTTTTCCAGTATTTAAGTTTGTCTGTAACTAGCTAGTGTGTTCAGTCTTGAGCCATTATTGCCCGGTGATTTCCTGATCCTTTTGGGAAGCCAAGTGACACTTTATTGTTGTGTTTTTTGACCCTTGTGTCTGTTTCGTTTTGCCTGTTCTCTGAATGCAGTACCTACTGAGTAGTAGGCGGTTTCGGACGCAGCCCAAGAGTCCAGGTTTAATCCTCATCTAAACCACCATGTTACACATTTCCTTGGAAAAAAAATGATTTACTGTCTTATGTGCCTCAGCAATTTTGCAAAACATAAATGCAATGCTCCGTGTGCATTTCATTAAAGGTTACAAATGCAAACGCACTAGAGGGCGCAGTTTTCAATTTTGCAAATCTGAAATACATTACTTAGGTTAGACTGTGTTGTATGTTTCACACACACATGCGCACATAATTCTTGTACACGTCCAGGGGTTGTCATACAGATCACCCAGTAAAACACTGACATAAACCCTTCTCTAAAGTTAACCAATGCTGTTCTCAAAAGCAAATGTAAGAGAAAAATGTACTGCGACCACATAGTTTTACCTTTATTTTATATTGCTTTTACTACTTTTGTGGTACCATGCTTCTCCAGACTGCAAGTGCTTCGCATCACAAGTACAACTCCATAGTAAGGAGCTACTGAACAAAATGGCCACACCATAAGTTGTCCATATGGAGATATGTAGTGTTGGGAAAAAGGAATTACAAAGGAATTTTTCAAACATATTTTTGTCTCTTTTTCTTTTCATTAAACAATTGTATTTGTATTGCTTAAAGGTGATATGCTTTACATACTAATGAAGCATTTTTGCAGAAGTAGATGGAGCTGATAGAGATGCAAAGGCCTGATTGTCTAAAATTAACTTGAGCTCTGCAGCTAAACTTCCTGCCAGCAGAAATGTTTTAAAACTGAACATAGAATATAGGTTTTTAATGTTGCGCAGAGAATTCGTGGAAAAAAGAGGATGTATGTATGGGTGCGGCCAATGGAGGACTGGAGAATGATTGACAATTAACGAATTTCACTAAACTCAACCTGTTAATATCAGCTGCCAAAATAAGTTGAAGTCAGGAAATGAAAATGGTTGCGCACCCCTGAATGTAACTCTTGCATTGTATTGAGGATAACAGAATTCTGTGAATTGAATTCTTCATTTGTATCCAATAAATTGCTTGAATAAACCTTGAATAAAATCCTCTCCTGACCTTTTTTATTGAACACGCATGAAATAGACGAAATATTCCAACAGTAGATAGGTGCGGCAAACATATTGGATTACAAATCATAGATATCATTAAGTTGTTTTGTGCTATTTATTTAGTGCCATGCAAAGAACTGCACAAAAATAATCTTTTATTCGCTGATATTAAGTCACTGTAAATATCATTAGTGTGAAAAGGAACAAAAACTGCCCCACAGCATTCTCTTTACCAAGAAAATGTGCTTAAGAACTTTTTTTGGTTTCACAAAAATGTAGGCTAAAGCACGCATTTCCAATGAGCCTGTGTTGTGGTTAATGTGTAACTTATTTCTCAAAAACTGTCAATCCCAGAAATCACCGCTCTATCGGAAGGCGCTTAGGCATCTCCGTGAGTTTGTTAGGGATCTTGGATGCCTGCCGTCTTTCTCTCAGCCAGAGGAACGAAAATTACGTCAGCCTGAATTGAATTAAGGGAACGGAGCTGTTGGAGAAAAACACACACATAATGAAGGCAAATGCAGGACAGCGGCCTCCATTCAAGCCTCTGTGGAGTCTGTGAGATACAGCAGAGAAGAACGACGTGAGACTAAAATTACACCAACTGCTTCAGTAAACAGACCGAACTGAGCCAGTTGGCAGAATGGCAAGAGAAACTCATGTCTAAGATGCTCTTTAACAGCTTTATTAAAGATGGCTCATTCAAAGAAATACTCTTAAAAGGGTGGTCTAATGCTATTTCATGCATACACTACCTGACAAAAGTTTTGTCGTCGATCCCAGGTGTAAGAGCAACAAATAATAACTTGACTTCTAGTTGATCATTTGAAAAGTGGCAGAAGGTCGATTTTTCCGATGAATCATATGTTGAACTGCATCCCAATCATCACAAATACTGCAGAAGTCCTATTGGAACCCCAAAATTCTGACAGATATTAGTCAAGTTTGGTGAAGAAAAAAATCATGGTTTAGGGTTACATTCAGTATGGGGGTGTGCGAGATATCTGCAGAGTGGATGGCAAATTCAACAGCCTGAGGTGTCAAGACATTGTGTTGCCCATTACATTACATTAAAAACTACAGAAGAGGACAAATTCTTCAGCAGGATAGCGCTCCTTCTCATACTTCAGCCTCCACATCAAAGTTCCTGAAAGCAAAAAAGGTCAAGGTGCTCCAGGATTGGCCAGCCCAGTCACCAGACATGAACATTATTGAGCATGTCTTGGGTAATATGAAGGAGGAGGCATTTAAGATAAATCCAAGGATTCTTGAACTCTGGGAGTCCTGCAAGAACACTTTCTTTGTGCATTCCAGATGACTATATTAATAAAGTTATTTGAGTCATTGCAGAGTTGTATGGATGCAGTCCTCCAAGCTCATGGGAGTCATACACAATATTAATTATTTTTCCACTGCAGCATGACTTTATATTCTATACTGGACATTATTTCTGTTAAGTGACAAGACTTTTGTCTAAACAAAGTCAGACCTTACTATCCTAATTAAATAATTAAAAATCAAGTCATGATCATATTTTATTTTGGTAAAAAAAGAGTAAACTAGAGGCCTTTGCCTTACATATAAGCCACTTCTGATACCACACAATCATCTAGAAGTCAAGCTATTATTTGTTGTTCCTAAAACTTGGATAGGCAACAAGACTTTTGTCAGGTAGTGTAGATAGAGAGATAGAGCCAATAGAGTTATTTATACAGTCTTAATAAGTATTTTAAAATGATTTGGATGTAATACAGTATTTTTTTCCCAAAAATCTTATTTTGGGTGGTTACAAATTAGTTTTTTTTGGCTCTTTTCTTGGCCTGGCTCTTGTTGACGTAACAGAGCCAAAACACAGCTTACTAAAAACAAAAATACTGCCTAATTATACCTCAATTTGCCAGAGTTATTAACCATAGTAATGAATTAGTCAATCTCCATTTTGCGTCAAGGATGTTGCTAGCAAAAAAGAAATGCATTTCCATTCCATGCTATTTTTTTCTATTTTTTCTGTTTTTGTTGTTTAAATATTTTCTTTTCAGCTTTTAATTAGTAATCAATAAGCATTTCCAATTAACTGAAAGCATTATGCAAAAAAAAAAAAAAATTAAAAAAAACTGACTAGTTTGACTATTGTGAATTAAACCAATTGATCAACCAATGTCTTCAGAAAGACCAGATTTACTGTCTTATGTGCCTCAGCAAATAGCAAAACAGAAGTGCATTGCTCCATGTGTATTTCATCGCATGTTACATAGGGCAACACCACTAGAGGGCACAGTTTTCATTTTGCAAATCTGAATTATATTACTTAGGTTAGACTTTGTTGCATGTTTCACACACATGTAATTCTTGTACACGTCCAGGGCTTGTCGTACAGATTACCCAGTGAAATACTGAAACACTGACATAAACCCTTCCCTAAAGTCAAGTCAAGTCAAGTTGAATGTACATGCTGTAGTGTTAGTTGTGTGTGCTTCTCCAGACTCCTGCATACTTATGACTCAAGTCAGATCATTTTCCTCATTTACACAATTATCAAGCAGTTTATACTAACACAACACACACTCACATGAAAACATCTATAGAGGAATTACCAATCTACGTCACACATGACGTCACACGGGTTCCCGGTTGCAATAGCAAACATGTCATGCTGTGCGGTAGGATTCAAAAAATTTGAAATTCGAAAACAGAAAACGTAACTTTTACTGTACACAACACTGCTTTTAATGCCAACTGCAGACCTCTTTGGCTAAAAGGGAGCTGATTGGAGTGAGGACCTAATTAAAAATGGTCGACTCTGCAGTTCTCATTTCATATCAGGTAAGTTCACGCTATGCTGAATCATACACATTCCTCATTTTTGATTGCAGCAATGATTTCAGCAAAAACAGTTAAATATGGTGAATTAAACTGCGGACACTGAGGGCCCTATCATACACCCAGCGCAATGCGGCGCAAGGCGCGACGCAATTGTTGTTTGCTAGTTTCAGCTTGGCGCAAGAGTCGATTTTGTGTATCCATGTTTGTGAAAAATACTGGAGAGTGGAGACATACCCCTTCCCCCATCTGTCAGGTGTTAATGGGCATCATTGTGCTTTAACCGGAAAAAAACAACAACCCGAAAACACTGCATTAATTACAAGGGTTGCTACAGAAGAGAGCCTAACAATATCAATACTACTACTACTAGTAATAATAATATTTCCTAGTGATGGATTGCAGCTGGAAGGGCATCCGCTGCGTAAAACATATGCTGAATAAGTTGGCAGTTCATTCTGCTGTGGTGACCACAGATTATTAAAGGGACTAAGCTGAAAAGAAAATGAATGAATGAATGAATTATAATAAAATAAAAATAAGGTAATAAGCTTTACACACAGATGCCGCACAAGTGGCCTTTTTATTATTATTTTAGAGATGATACATACATACATACATATATATATATATATATATATATATATATATATATATATATATATATATATATATATATATATATATATATATATATATATATATGTAATTAATACCCTCCCGTTTTTTTTCTGCAACCTCGCTGCGCGCGCATCCTGAATGTTTACAAACCAGTAATTCATCTATCGAGAAGCAGGATTTAACTCTGAATCACACAGACACACAAACAGAGCTGTGATATTTTTTTTCTACTCATTTCCTCTCACTTGAATGTCATTGTGTCATTTTCACCTCCAGAAGTGCTACGAGAGCGATGTCACATTCCCAGAGTAAATGAAACTAGAGTGGTAAATATTACACTTTCTCGGTTTCTTTCTCTGCCAATAAATCTTGTGCATTAATTAGCGAGTTATTTTGGGATTCAACACACTCACACTGTTTCCAGATAAATGAGAAAAACCCCCTCAAACACTAAAATAGTCAAACACTTTTTTTTTCTAAAAAGAATTAATTCATTTATTTTTTAGCATATGTTAGGATCAATCTAGCAGACATTTATAATTGTTTAATGGTTGATAATGTGCTTTAAACATTTGTTTAAAATTAATATATGAACATTATTAGTTCTGCTGTTGTTTATAAATTCCAGCTTTGATGTTGTACATTGATTTCATTCTTATTATCTCATAACGCAGCCAGTGACAAAACACACTAGAGGGCTCTCTACATCTCACATCTGTCACTCACCCAGGCTTCATTCCCCAGAATCTTATGCATCACACACCTGACTCTCATTGATTGGATGGACTATGTTTACATGCAGCGGATGCCCTTCCCATCACTGGGAAACATCCATCCACACTCATTCACTACGGACAATTTATCTTACCCAATTCACCTATACCACGTCTTTGGACTTGTGGGGGAAACCGGAGCACCCGGAGAAAACCCATGCGAACACAGGAAGAACATGCAAACTCCACACATAAATGGCTTGAACTAGCGGCCTTCTTGCTGTGAGGCGATCGTGCTACCCACTGCCCTTATTGTTAGTATTATTATATTTTTATTAATAATAATATAATTACTATAATTATTGTTGTTGATGATAGAAGTATTGCTACTCTTGGTTAGCTTTTTTTATTGTTATTATTATTTCTATTGTTTAATAATACTTATTAGTATTATATAAGTAATAATCTTAATAACCAAATACATATGAAATAATAATAGTAATTATAATAATAGTGTAAAAAAATAATCCAACACACAAACTGACAACAACAACAACAACAACAACAGTGTGGTAAAAAACAAAACAAATTTACTCTTAATATTAATAACAAAACTCTAAGACTATTAACAAATAATCAAATAATCAAACAAACAATAACCACTGTCTAAGCATAAAATCAATATTCTTTCATATTTATTATGATAATCATAATTTCACACAACAACAACAACAACAAATATTATAGTTGTTGTTACTATTACTATTATTATTATTATTATTATCGTTGTTGCTGTTGTTATTGCTATTATTATTGGTGTTGTTGATGACAAAAATATTATCACTCTTAATTAATTTATTTTTGTTGTTAATAATATTTGCATTAATTAATAATATTTAGTATTTATTTAGTATTATTTAAGCATATATGTAATAATCTTAATAACCAAATACATATGAAATAATATTAGTGTAATAATGTAAAAAACAATTTAACAAACAGACAGCAACAACAAACTGTGGTAAAAAAAATACTCCTATGAATAACAAAACCCTCAAATCAAATTAAAAATAATCAATTAATCAAACAAACAATAACCACTAAACATAAATATTTTTTTTAATATTTAAGGTAAACAATCCTTCAAATTTATTATGTTTATTATAATATCATACAATAACAACAACAATTATTATTATTATTATTATTATTATTATTATTTTATTATTATTATTATTATTATTATTATAGTTTTTTCTTTCTTTATCATTATTTTTTAAATACAATAAAGGCACTTCTAGTCTAATACAATCCTTATCCATTAAAAAAACTATTTGATAAAATCACTGTAACTACGTGATACAAACTAATCCCTACATAATCTTGAATACCTAAATGATGATAACTACATTCTAAGAAAGCCTTAGATTGTAATGGAAAACATCAGTGACTGTAGACTGAAAACTGTCTGATCGGTGAATAAGTGAACAGAGGCTGTTTGTGAGCCAATATAAAGCTCAGCATTGGCCTTATGGACAGGTGAAGTAGGATAGAAAACATCTCTCCTGTGTCTTCTGAAACTAGATTAGCTTTGGTCAGCACTTAATGTAATTCACTCCTCATAAACGGTCTATAAAGCACGATCTGTTTTCATTCCACTGAAAGGCAGTTTTATGATGCTTTAAGTCAAGACTGACCAGTTCTGTAAAGCTCAGAGACTTCCACACTACTTTTCCTACATCGATCAACTCCTCGAAACCTATCACTTCTCTAATCTATAATTTTCTATTCCAGCTTTTATAATATTTTATCTTAAAAAACCCTTTAATTTTTTTTTTCTATATTCTATTATTTTCAGTTTTGGATTTTAAGATTTATCCTTACTCAGTTTTTAATGTGTAGTAACAAAAAGCAAGTTAAATGAATGGAAATTGGTATTCAATTCAATGACATTTTACTAAGATACTAACAAAATAATAAGAATAATAATGTCAAGTAATCAAAAAGCATGTCCAATGAACTGAAATCAGGAAAACTTGTTGGAATAAACAAATTAAAAGAGCAACAACGTTATTATTTTCAAACTTATGATTTTGTGTTTTCATTAGACAAATTTTTCCACTTTTATTTTGCAGCAATTGAAAAGGATGTCCAATGAATGAAAATCATGAATTCATGAAATCAATATTATATCATTAAAAATTGTTTTATCACTACCATGGTTCTCATTTGTAAGCTGCGTTGGATAAAAGTAATAACATTTTAATGTAAATGTAAAAAAAAAAAAAATAATAATAATAATTATATATATACAGTATATAGACAAAATAAATTAAATAGATGTGAAATTATTCTTAAACTATTCAATATTTTTTATTTAAAATAAAAAATATGAAAAAGTTAATAAAATAAAATAAAATAAAATAAAACAAAAAAAAATTATAAACATGGAAAAACAACTGTGGAATTATTCTTGAAATGTGTACTTTCATTTTAAAATAAAATAAAAATTAATTATTTTATTTATAAGTAAAATAAAATAAAATAAAATATTTTTAATTAAACCAAAAAGGTTACTTAATTTAATGCTATAAAATAAAATAAAATAAATATTAAAACAAAATAAAATAAAATAAATAAAAATAATAAAACAAAATGAAAACATGTTTAATTAAACCAAAAGGTTTACTTAATTTAATGCCATAAAATAAAATAAATTAAAAGAAAGGCGACGCAGTGGCGCAGTAGGTAGTGCTGTCACCTCACAGCAAGAAGGTCACGGGTTCGAGCTTCGGCTGGGTCAGTCGGCGTTTCTGTGTGGAGTTTGCATGTTCTCCCTGCGTTTGCGTGGGTTTCCTCCGGGTGCTCCAGTTTCCCACAGTCCAAAGACATGCCGTACAGGTGAATTGGGTAGGCTAAATGGTCCGTAGTGTATGTATGAGTGTATGGATGTTCCCAGAGATGGGTTGTAGCTGGAAGGGCATCTGCTGCGTAAAATCGGGCTGATTAAGTTGGTGGTTCATTCCGCTGTGGCGACCCCGGATTAATAAAGGGACTAAGCCGAAAAGACAATAAATGAAATAAAATAAAACAAAATAAAATAAGACTAATAAAAATTTAACTAAATAAAAATATTTTTAATTAAGGTTACTTAATTTAATAAAATAAATTAAAATAAATATTTTTGTTCACTACATCACAAAGCTCACTTAATTTAACTACAATAAAATAAAAAAATCTGTTTTTGGCTGTTTTTTTATTTTGTAGTAATCAATAAGTATTTCCCGTTAAATGAAACCACAAAAGTATATTCTATCCAACAATAATTAATTTATTTCAAATTTAAACAACTCTAATTTACTATCTCATCCTTCATTTCTAATCATCCATTTTACCCAGCAATAACAACATTACTTTCTAAATGTTGCATTTACCCCAGACACCATAGTAACCCATAACCCCAGTTAATTGAAAGCAAGTCAATTCTAAATACGTTTGCATGAGACACATCTGAAGACATGAAAAGAGCAAACAGCAGCTCTGAAAGCTCCAGGTCTCTTCATTCACTGCCCTTCAGATGCAGTGAGTGATCTAGACACATACACAAACACACACACGCACACACACACAAGCCTGTTCTTTCCGGATGGCAGAAAACCAGTGCTTGATATCAGCCAAAAAAATAAAAAAAGATAAAAATAAAGCTCCAGGAGGAGGCTGAGGTGCTTTTTAGAGAGATCTCAGATGGAGGAATGGGTTTAGTTTCAGGCTCTGTTTTTTTTCTTCTCCTCCGCAGACCATTAACAGCTGTGTTCCTCTGAATGTAGAAAAAAAAAACCTTCAAAGTTCAATATTGAGATGATGATGCGGATGTGTGTGAAAATATTCCCGCGTCTGAAGCACACTGAAGCACTGATCCTCATTAAAGTCATGAAAACTTATTCAATTGAACATTTTTCAAGACATTTTCCAAATTACATTCTTTTTGTTTACGTTTTTATCTGGTTTTCTTCAGGGTTTTTTTTAACAAATCAAAAAGGATTTCCAATTTAGATATTAACAAAAATGCTTTTTAACCACTAAAATAAAATCATTCCAGCTTTTATTTTTCTAGATGGAGTCTTTAATTTGTACACAAATTATAAAAATACAAAAAATATAGGATCAATTAGTCCTGACAGCATATGTTTAGGACATTGTAACTTATTAAACTAAGTTATTCATGTTCTAACTTAATTGTATAAGTTATGCAAGCTGTTTTAAGTCAGTTAAACAATATATAAGTTCAATGGACTCATGAAGTTAATTTGATTCATCTTAAAAATGTAAGGCAAACAGGATTTGTTTACAGTGTCGTTACCAATAAGGAAATCCAGTTAAATGAAATCATGAAAATGTATTTACAGTAATCTAACAACTGAATTGTTTTTCATAAAAACATTTGTAGATTCATTCTAATGTAGTTTCTGTAGACATTAAAAGCATGTCTAATGAACAGAAATATTGTGACAAATATTTAATTTTACAACAAATTAAGATTAAGAATAAATGAATACTTTTTCAATTTTACAGTTTTTCACCTTTCTAGATGCTGTTTATTTTATGCTTTTCATTTGTAGAAACCATAAAATGGATGTCTGATCTAAGATAAAATAAAATATTCAGTTTAATGTAAAGCTTACTTAATTTAACTACCAAAATAAAAGAATAATAAAAAAAAAATCTAAATTCATTTTTTCTGTTGTTTTCTGCGTTTTTTATTTTGTAGCAATCAGTTCAAGTTCATATAATCTGTTAATTGAAACTATGAAAATTGATTCTATTCAACATTTTTCAAATGTCATTTTAAATTTTTTAGCAATCAAAAAAAAGGTCAAATTAATAGAAAATCATGAAACATTTAATTTCACAACAATTTATTCATGCATGCATTCATTTTCTTGGGGTCGCCAGAGCTGAATCAACGGCCAACTTCTCCAGCATATGTTTTATGCAGTAGATGCCCTTCCAGCTGCAACCAATCACTGGGATACATCCATACACACTCATTCACACACACATACACTATGGACAATTTAGCTTACCCAATTCACCTATACCGCAGGATTTGTTGACTTGTGGGGGAAACCAGAGCACCTGGAGTAAACCCACGTGAACACGGGGAGATCATGCAAACTCCACATAGAAATGGCAACTGACCCAGCTGGGGCTCGAACCAGTGACCTTCTTGCTGTGCAACGATCGTGCTACCCATTGCGCCATTAAGAATAAATTATTAATAAGAATAAATTCTACAAAATTTTCCATTTTCAGTTTTTACCTTTCTAAATTCAGTTTGTTTTTGTTTTTTTTTAGTTGTGGAAACCAAAATGCATGTACAATTAACTGAAAATCATGAAGCTTAAAATAATAAAATAAAATAAAATAAAATAAAATAAAATAAAATAAAATAAAATAAAATAAAATAAAATAAAATAAAATAAAATAAAATAAAATAAAATAAAATAAAATAAAATAAAAAATTAAATTAAAAAAGAAATTAAATTAAATGAAATAAAATAAAAAATAAAAAAATGAAATGAAATGAAATGCAATAAAATATAATACAATAAAATAAAATAAAATAAAATAAAAAATGAAATAAAATAAAATATAATAAAATACAATAAAAAAAATGAAATAAAATAAAATAAAATAAAATAAAATAAAAAATTTAATTAAATTAAAAAAGAAATGAAATGAAATGAAATAAAATAAAATAAAAAATAAAAAAATGAAATGAAATGAAATGCAATAAAAATAAAATAAAATAAAATAAAATAAAATAAAATAAAATAAAATAAAAAATAAAATAAAATAAAATAAAATAAAATAAAATAAAATAAAATAAAATAAAATAAAATAGGAGGTTCATTCCACTGTGACCAAGAGATTAAGCCAAATGAAAATGAATTATTAAATTAAAATAAAATAAAATGATTTTAAAAAAGTAATAAATTCTAACTACAATAAATAAAATGATTAAAAAAAAAAATAATAAAATAAATAAATAAATAAATAAATTTAAAATAAAATAAAATAAAATAAAACTAAATTAAAATGATTATAAAAAATCTAAACTATTTTTGTTGTAGTTTTTTTGCGGTTTTTATTTTGTAGTAATCAAAAGTTAATTAAAACCATGAACATGTAATCTATTCAACAACAATTATTGTTTTTTCATTTTAATTTTGCAGATTCATTTTATTCCAGTTTTTAATATAGCAATTTAAACATTTCTAATGAATAGAAAATCATGAAACATTAATCTGTTTTATTATGTATCAATATTATTATTCATTTTTATTTCTTATTTAACTTTCAGTCAAAACAAAACAAACAAACAAAATATATTTTTCATAAAAACCTGTTCAAAAGACTATAAAAATATGCATTCCTATTCATTCATTCATTCATTCATTTTTCCCTGGCTTAGTCTCTATTTCAGAGGTCGCCACAGTGGAATGAACCTCCAACTATTCCAGCATATGTTTTATGCAGCGGATGCCCTTTCAGCCGCAACCCAGTACTGGGAAACCCACATACACACTCTTATTCAGACACATATACTCATACACTACGGCCAATTTAGTTCATCCAATGCACCTATAGTGCATGTCTTTGGACTTGTGGGGGAAACTGGAGCACCCGGAGAAAACCCATGCGAACACGAGGAGAACATACAAACTTCACATAGACACGCCAACTGGCCCAGCCGGGACTCGAACCAGCGGCCTTCTTGCTGTGAGGCAACAATACTAATCACTGAGCCTGTATTCCTATTGAAAAAGACCTATTCCTCCAAATGACTTTGTTTTTGCGGAGAGAGATGCTGATGTGGATGTTGTGAATGATTATAACTGGTCTGAACCACTGAAGCACTGATGATAATTAAACAGCAGTCAATAAACGGGCCTGCACATCCACCAGAAATGGTGCTCTGAAGCAGAACGCTATTAAATGAGATTTCATAACCCTTTCTGCTGGATGGCCACTCATTACATCAACGAAACGAGGACAGGAGGCTTATTTTAATGGCAGCTGAGTAAGAACTGCTCAAATATAGCAATTATACTTGCTCTTAAAACTCTTACATATGCCAGACTCATCAACATGTGAATTACTGCTGTGCGTGGATGATATCAGATTTACATTATGCATCAATGCAAGAATGGTAATTATTCACATGCCAAAAAGCACTGCCAACACACTAGCAAAGCAACAAGGGTTTGTGTAATGTTGGGTTGACTTGTAGTGTCTGAGATTGTTTCTTCTCATTATTACAAACAATCTGAATAAATGTACAGTTGTGTATTGTAGTTCATAGTATTTTATATTCATCACTTTTATTATTATTTCCTTCTCTTTCTTTATCTTTTAAATAATCATATTAGTCTTTTTTTCCTATTTGTGTATATATTTCTGACAGTTCGAATTGTGTTTTTTTTAAATGTATGTATATACTGGCCACTTTATTAGGTACACCTGTTCAACTGCTCGTTAATGCAAATTTCTTATCAGCCAAGCACATGGCAGCAACTTCATGCATTTAGGCATGTTGACATGGTCAAGAGGATCTGCTGCAGTTCAAGCCGAGCATCAGAATGAGGAATAAAGGTGATTTAAGTGACTTTAAACGTGGCATGATTGATAGCGCCAGACAGGCTGATCTGAGCATTTCAGAAACTGCTGATCTACTGGGATTTTCACGCACAATCATCTCTAGGGTTTACAAAGAATGGTCTGAAAAAAATAAAATATCCAGTGAGCAGCAGTTCTGTCGGTGCAAATGCCTTGTTGATGCAAGAGGTGCTAGGAGAATGGCCACACTGGTTTGAACTGATTGGAAGGCAACAGTAACTCAAATAAACAGTCGTTATAGCCAAGATATGCAGAAGAGCATCTCTGAACGCACAACACGTCCAAACTTGAGGCGGATGGGCTACAGCAGCAGAAGACCACACTGGGTGCCACTTCAATTGGACTGAATTGAATTTGATACACATATCCTTACACTGGCTGCCTGTTAAGTTTCGTATTGAATTTAAAATATTGCTTCTTACATATAAAGCTTTTAAATAATCTTCTGTCTCGCTACAATCCAACTCGCTCTTTAAGGTCTCAAAACTCAGGGCTTCTGGTAGTACCTAGAATAGCAAAGTCGAGTAAAGGAGGTCGAGCCTTCTTATTTATAGCTCCTAAACTCTGGAATAGCCTTCCTGATAACGTCCGAGGCTCAGACACACTCTCCCAATTCAAAACTAGATTAAAGACCTATCTGTTCAGTAAAGCATACACTTAGTGCACCACTTGGGGGCTTCCACACAGGTTATGCATCTTGTTGATATACACTGTGAACATCAGCTACGCTAATTATTTTCTTTATTCTCCATTTCCACCTGGGGATACTCTTCCCGAGGTCCTCAGACTATGCAGAGTCACTGACTCGATCCAAGACCAACGACGAGATGATCCCAAGGTTTTTTATATCCTGGACCTGGCCATCCTGAGCAGCTACTGTGATGGTCATGGAGGAGTGGAGAACATGAGACTGATTCCTGTGACGCTCCAGAGACAGACGAGTCTTCGCTGAGGCCAGCTTCCAGCCTCCGCCACTGAGACTACAGCTCTGCACAAGACGTTTGGCCAGCGGAGAAATTAAAATGGTCGTGCCCAACTGAGCCTGGTTTCTCTCAAGGTTTTTTTTTCTTCACTTCCACCTTTAGTGAAGTTTTTTTTTTCCCTCTCCGCTGTCGCCACTGGCTTGCATGGTTCAGGATCTGTAGAGCTGCGCATCGTTGGATTTGCTCTTCAATATTTGGACTCTCAGTAGTGATTATTAAACCACACTGAACTGAGCTAAACTGAACTGAACTTAAACACTAAAAACTAAACTACACTGTTCCTATTTACTGTGACCTTTTATGTGAAGCTGCTTTGACACAATCTACATTGTATAAGCGCTATACAAATAAAGGTGAATTGAATTGAACATAAAATCTACATGTTAGGGCAAAATAGGCCTTTTTTTAAAGAGCAAAAATCAAGAGAAACAAAAAATATATATAGAATTTTGTTGAATTTTTGTCATTTGTAATTTTTTTTTCCAATAAATTGCATGGCATTGCATTTCCCAATACTCTACACTGTAAAAAATGCAGGGTTCCACACAACTCATTCATGTTGACCCAACACAAACTGATTAAGTTAACTAAACACTTTTAACAAATTTATGTGGATTAAACATAAAACAATTAAGTTGTACCAATGAAATCTCAAGAATTGTGTCGCTTCAGCTAATTTTAATTTAGTTTGAACAAGTAAAATTTTTTTTTTTGAGTCTACAGAACAAACCATCATTATACAATAATTTGCATTATTACATTATCTTGTCTAATTAAAACTATTATATTTAGCACATTTCTTCTCGTTATACAGAAATTGGAGAAAAAATATCCAGGATAATTCAGAAGAGCTAATAATTCTGTTTTCAACTGTACATGCCAGCTTAGTAAAAAGTAAAATACACAAATCAATTACAAACATAGAGCCAATGAAAATAATGGAATTGTTACATTGGCATCAGATTAGAGGTAAAAACTGTGTCATGCTGGCTCACTGTAACCAGTTGACCTCAGTGTGTGTATTTCCTAATAACATCATTGCTAGATAAACGGATTGTCCATTGGCAGCAGGTGGAGGAGGTTTATTTTTCCAGATGTGGTTTGTCCTGGACAGTAGGTCATATCAGTAATTGAGGTCAGCTGGTGTTATCACATGTAATTTTGCTCATAGACCAGCTGTGACATGGAGCAATAAAAAGCATTACACAGCAGTTTGCTGAAATAAACTGCAAATTGAGAATGGCTCTGAAGTCACATCTTGTCCTGCCAAATTCAGCACATAAATGAGCAGGCATTCTGACCACAGCTGTCTGTCCTGGTAAACACCTTGTAGAGACGTTGCACATTCTGTAGCTTTATTGAATAATGTTTCATACAGTTGAAGACAAAATTAAAATGAACCCTGTTGAATTGTAATTATTTTTTTAGCCATGCGTACAAAATATTTTACAAATTTCATGATCACCAGCAATTTAGCCTGTGCAGATCGCTGGAGAACCTCACATCTGCCACTGTATGAAATACAACTCCCAGAAGTATTTGCACTCACACACCAACTCCTCATTCCCTCTGATGACACACACACAGCTGGAAGCTCTTGATGGACTGATTACTAGAGCTGTGTCCCAAATGACACACCATACACTATGCACTTATGCACTGTGTACTTATGCACTTAAACACTCAACAGCATAGTATCTGTAGTGTCGACCAAAATGGAACAAAAACTTTTTTTACTAAGCGGAAAATCCAAACTGTTTCCCTGATGACGTTTGATGGCTGCCAATTTAGTGAAATAAATGACCAAAGTTCAATTCAATTTTCAATTCAATTCACCTTTATTTGTATAGCGCTTATACAATGTAGATTGTGTCAAAGCAGCTTCACATAAAAGGTCACAGTAAATAGGAACAGTGTAGTTAAGTTTGTAGTGTTTAAGTTCAGTTCAGTTTAGCTCAGTTCAGTGTGGTTTAATAATCACTACTGAGAGTCCAAATATTGAAGAGCAAATCCAACGATGCGCAGCTCTACAGATCCTGAACCATGCAAGCCAGTGGCGACAGCGGAGAGGGAAAAAAAACTTCACTAAAGGCGGAAGTGAAGAAAAAAAACCTTGAGAGAAACCAGGCTCAGTTGGGCACGACCATTTTAATTTCTCCGCTGGCCAAACGTCTTGTGCAGAGCTGCAGTCTCAGTGGCGGAGGCTGGAAGCTGGCCTCAGCGAAGACTCGTCTGTCTCTGGAGCGTCATAGGAAACAGTCTCATGTTCTCCACTCAAAGTACCAAATAATACCTGCCATGATTGTAACCACATTCACCATCGGGAGGCGGTATAATCACTCTTGTAGGAGAATTTTGCTCTCACAATCTAAAATAAAAAACAGTAATTCAACATGAGCGCCTGAAATCTCCGTCCCTTTCGCTACGTGAGCAAAGCTGTGGTCGTTGAGTGCGTGAAGTGTCCAACGTTACACACTTCATTTTAGCAGCTGAATAAGTGAATCATCACGGTAATTAAAGTACACTTATTTATTAATTTTTTTTTAGAGTTTTCAGTGTAAATGCACTTCTTACACTACTTATACTACAAAATGGCGTAGAATAGTGCATAAGTATGCGATTTGGGACGCACATTAGGACTATAAAGAAGACCTAGCACACAGACACATACACACACACACACACACGCACACACACACGCATACAAACACGCGCACACACACACACTCTTTGCTGAGTCTTGTTATACTGTAAGTAAGCATTACAAAGCGTTTCCTTTCCTTTCCTTTCCTTGCCCCGACCATTCGCCTGTACTCTGACTGCACTATTGGATTATGTACTGCCTGACTATTCTCTTAATAAACTGCACTTGGATCCTCAACTCCATTGTATTCCGACTTATTACAGCAAGATACTAGTATTCAGGTTAATGTGCAATTCAAGAAAAAAATGTCTTAAGGGAGAGCCGTTAAAATTGATCAATTACAACTTTTTAATATATATTTATATTTAATTCCAGCTAAAAAATAATAATAGTAATGTTAAGACTTGCTCTGGAATAAAAATGTAAAAGTATGATACTGTGAAAATAATATCATCCTGTGGAAAAAAAATTCCCTTTCTCTGTTGAAAATCACTTGGGAAATATCATATTATTATTTATTTAAAAAAATATTAATTACCTTCTATTAAATTTAATATCATTGATATTTATAATTATTATATTAATTTAGTACAGTGAATTAAATAAATGTAAAAAGAAAAAGAAAAAAATGTTTTGACAATGTATGTTCTGTGTATATTTATTATGTATGTATATATATATATATATATATATATATATATATATATATATATATATATATATACACATGCGTGCATATATCTGAGAAAACGTTCACTTATGTTTAGTTATAAAATATATACACTCACCGGCCACTTAATTAGGTGTAGATGATCTGCTGCAATTCAAGCCGAGCATCAGAAAGGGGAAGAAAGGTGATTTAGATGACTTTGAACGTGGCATAGTTGTTGGTGCCAGACGAGCTGGTCTGAGTATTTCAGAAACTGCTGATCTACTGGGATTTTCATGCACAACCATCTCTATGGTTTACAAACAATGGTCTGAAAAAGAGAAAGTATCCAGTGAGCGGCAGTTCTGCGGACACAAATGCCTTGTTGATGCCAGAGGTCAGAGGAGAATGGCCTGACTGGTTTAAGCTGATAGAAAGGCATAAGGTGGATGGGCTACAGCAGCAGAAGACCATACCGGGTGCTACTTCTGTCAGCTTAGAACAGAAAACTGAGGCTACAATTCACACAGGCTCACCAACATTGGACAATAGAAGATTGGAAAAACGTTGCCTGGTCTGATGAGTCTTGATTTCTGCTGCGACGGATGGTAGGGTCAGAATTTGGCATCAGCAACAAGAAAGCATGGATCCATCCTGCCTTGTATCAACGGGTCAGGCTGGTGGTGGTGATGTAATGGTGTGGGGAATATTTTCTTGGTACACTTTAGGTCCATTAGTACCAATTGAGCATCGTATCAACGCCACAGCCTACCTGGGTATTGTTGTTGACCATGTCCATCCCTTTATGACCACAGTGTACTCATCTTCTGATGGCTTCTTCCAGCAGGATAACGCACCATGTCATAAAGCGCAAAATCATCTCAGACTGGTTTCTTGAAAAAGACAATGAGTTTACTGTACTCAAATGGCCTCCACAGTTACCAGAGCACAATCCAATAAAGCACCTATGGGATGTGGTGGAACGGGAGATTCGCATCATGGAACACCTACCTGATGCTATCATGTCAATATGGACTGAAATCTATAAGGAATATTTCCATACCTTTTTGAACCTATGCCACGAAGGATTAAGGCAGTTTTGAAGGCAATAGGGGGTCCAACCCAGTACTAGTAAGGTGTACCTAATAAAGTGGCCAGCGAGTGTATGTATATCATACAAATTATAGATGCATTTCAATATCTATGCATTTTTTTATTAGTTTTGATTTATGTAAGTGTATTTTATATAGTTAAATATATATAGCATTTGCTGCTTCATGGCATCACAACAAGCCAAACTCTGCAGCTCAACTGTTTTCTCTGTGGTCTGAAAGCGTGAAGTGAAGCCTGTGATTCTGCTTGATGCTGCATTCGGCAAGTCAATCTCAAGTTATCAGCAGTTATTCAAGCGGTGTTCATTCCTGCTGTCCCGCTCACAGCCTTCATCTCCAGGCCTGCGGTGTGGAGCCACTTCAGCTAAGCTCAAGGCAATCGCTTCTAGCCGGAGCGAGAGATTCACTCCCCTGGAGTCACCAGGTCCTGGATAAAGCCCACATTACAGCAGAAACAGCATTCAGCCAGCACTAACCCACAGAGCCTACAGCTTATTCAGGGATGTGGGACAGAAAGTTGTCTGATGATAGATCGTCTAAGAAATAATTGCGATTATGCAGATTTATTCAATTCAAATGATTTGTACGGTGCTTTTCACAGTAATTATCGTTCCAAAATAGCTTTACAAAAGGTGCATGGTATAGACTAATTTCACATGGCCGCCATTTTAAACAGTGAAATCGAGGCTGCGGTGGGAAGAAACCTGGAAGTATCACCTGAGTCATACAGGAATATTGTGTACCTGGCTGTATATCTTATCAACGAAGAGAAAGCGACACAATTTTATATTTTCACTGCCTTCAGAGTGACCCGAAAGTTCGTTCTGAATGAATAGTGAAAATAAAAAGGGATATCGGACCCTAAGGGAAATGGCACTAGTTAGCTAAAGTTTTCTTTCCCAAACACACGTTTTAGATGCCATTTATCAAACTCAATGTAATGAACTGATACATTCACTATATTAGACTTGTCAGGATACAAAATTTCAGTAATGAAATAAAAAAAAGTCAATTTCCCATTAACATTTGAGGCACTGTTGATGGCAGGCATTCTTAAACACCACTGATTTCCCATTGTGTTCACGTGCTCAACAGAAATGACTGTGATTGGCCGTGAAGGTCATCAGTTCACCGCACTTCACTGATGTTTACCGAGTGCAAACACAGGCGAGCGATCCGCTTAATGAATCGACTGATTTTCATGGCATTAAAACGCTCCAGTGTTTGTGCATCCGTGTTTGCAATCTGTGAAGAGCGCTGAACTGATGATCTTCACGGCCAATCACAGTCATTTCTGTTGAGCACCGGTGAATACTATGGCAAATCAGCTGTTTCAGAACGTGCTCAGCAGTGCTTAAATGTTAGCGGGAAATGGATGTTTTTAAAACTTCAGTACCGGGACAACACTATTACAGACAACACGAGGGTGTGCTACAGATGACTGCATTGTTTTCTCACTGACTGGGATACATAGGCTGAAGCAGAGAAGCTTTCTCACTGTGTTTACCTGGTGCCATAAACTGAAGCCTAGGAGGACACTTAAGTATATTACTCTTAAAGAGACTGTGGTTTGGTTTAATGTCTAATATGCTTTTAAGTGTTTAAATTAAACTGAACTGATTGATATTAAAGTGATGTTTACACCATATCTACATATTGAAATCGCGGCAACAGCTGGAGGTTTGTAGTACACAACATGTTGTTTCAATGCTTACTGTGCTAATCCTATACTTCCGGGTTTCTTCCCACCACAGCCTCGCTTTCGTTCTTTAAAAAAGCAGCCACGTGAAATAAGCGTATTACATTACAGTCAAAATCAGGAAAGTAAAGGAGTTGTGTCTTTTCCAAAAAGGGAATGTCTATGTGTATAATACATTTTCAATGTGTATTTGATAAAGATTTATTGACCTACTGAACTGGTACGCACCGCTTGCCCTTAGCTACTGTTGCTAACTGTCTATCATTGACAGCTGTCAGTATGAAAAAATGAGACATGTCCCAAATTGCATACTTATGCACTATTCTATGCCCCTTTGTATTATGAATAGAATACTAATAGTGCGTTCACACAGAAATGGATGAAGCATTAATTGTAAATTATTCACATGTTAAGTTTATGCAAAGATGCAATAGGCATCATGCAGTGCAGTTTGCGTGAATGGCACTGCACAAGAGCATTTTGGGCGTTTGACACACATATAACTCATGATTCACGCTAACTGCTCGAGTTTAAAAATAAAATTTTTTTGCAAAAAATTCACGCTGCAATAACCAATCAGGGGCTTTCTCTAGTATCGGCCATCTTCCAGTTGCAGCACCTTGAGGAGTTGTTAAAACTCACCACGCTGAGTGATCTGATGGACCCAGACATGCCACTGAACAAATCCATGTCTTTTTTCAGTCTTCCATAGCTCATAAAGCACAGCTAAACTCGCAAAAATCCAAGTCAGCCATTTTGCAACAAAACTGGAGCGATTTTGAATCTGAAGTGAAATTCATACGTGAATGATATGCGCGCCTCTGTTGCCTAGCAACTTCCTGCCGACAAAAACCTGTCTGACAACAGAAAACAAATTGAAAAAAAACAATGTGATAGCAAAAACAGCTTTAATTCAGACACATCTTTCGAAACAACATTTTCAGTGTCATGAAAAAACCTTGTGAAAGTGAAAATCGCAGGTGTTCTAGTAACTCTTTGACGTAAACATGATGTGACAATATGACGTCTTATAAAAGAACACTCAGAATGATGGCTATGGTAACCCTAGCAGTTATAGAAATATAGTAGTTCCAGTGGGATCTGCTTGAAATCAAAACCTACAATATTTATTCGGCTAGCTCACATTGTGCTTTTTAAATTGAATAATTAATCAGTGCAAATGAATTCAATGATTTTTTTGTTGTTGTGCTAGTCTTCAATGAAAGTCTGCACATGGTGTGTGGACTGGCAGCCCTTCTGTTGACATCAACCTGAAGGATTCCATAGCAACTGCATATTAATAACCTCTCTTACTGTTAGTCAGAGCCACAGAGAGAGAGAGAAATGTGACAACTCCATTGAATCCAACAGAACATTTTTTTCAACAGCAATGGCGGCCCAAAGAGCTTCTCGAAAGTTCCCAGAAGTTAGTACTAACAGCGGAGTCTCTCTTTTGCACTTTTGAAAGGGATGAAGTTTCTAAAAATAAATTGTGTATGTTTTAATATTATCTAACATTATTTTAATTATCCGCAAAGCATTTCCTGGAACTATTACATGTGACGAACATTTTGGACTTCTTGGACATCGCAGCTCTCTCTCTCTCTCTCTATGGCACTGCCGTTAGTTTGCACTTTAGGGAATAATGTGCAAAATAAAGTCACGCCCCCTACTCCATATTCTGTTTCAGTTGGAAGAATATCAAAAAGCTGAAATAAAAGTCTCTGCAAACTTTTAAGGCAATTTTCTGGATATTTACACTTTTTTTGATCCCTTAAATTACTTTTTTTTTAATAGTTTTTATATCCAATCCAAAAAAAAACCATAGATCAAAAGTGACACTTATGACGGGTTTTATGATCCAGAGTCACAAATGTGGCACACCTAGTTTATGCAGATGTTATTTTAGGCTATGCCAGTGCTTCACAGACTGTCTGGACATTTCTGCAAGTGTTCAAGTTCATTTATTTATAAAGCACATTTAAAAACAGCCACAAGACTGACCAAAGTGCTGTACATGAGACATAAAAATAAACCAATGGAAACGACTAAATAATAAATAAATAGTGTTACCTTGAGGTCGTGCTTGCGGGCCTCCTGCATGTCCTGTATGGCGCAGCAGTGAGCCTCCTGCAGCCGCTGCTGTCTGTGCTGGTGCTCCATCTCCATCTCCTCCAGCTGCTGGCCCAGGTGTTCCCGCTCCTGACTGAACTGAGCCTGCAGCTGCTGCAGAGAGTGCTGCGACTGCGAGAGCTGCATCTCCAGACTCTGCTTCAGCAGAGAGATCTGCACACACAGATAAAGAGGAATAATGAAGAAAAAAAAAAGAATACTATTGTAAAAGTCTTAATGAATGGAATGTTGGAGGTTTATATTTCTTTTATAAGGTTTTCTACATGGAATATCAATTACAACATTCACTTACAACATTCCATGTTGTTGTTAAAGGTTCAGGACACCCTGGAGTACTTTTTTGGATGTTTCAACAGATTTGTGTGTATTGAGAATCAGTTAAGACTATAGCCCCATTTACACATACAGACCTTTCTGGATAATTGCCGGTAATTTTCCGGAAAGGTCTGTATGTGTGAACAGGCCCTTTTTAAAAATACCGGTAAATTCATTCATGCTATTTTCCAAAAAGAGAAGTTGTAACATTACCGGTAAACTGCCGGAATGCTACCCTGTGTAAAGCAGAAGGAAGATTGTCGGAAAGAGCGCATTCACGTCTAGAACGCGCTGATGTGTGATGTCTACTTTAGCCAATCAGAACATTGAAACACATTCACATCCACGCTGTTTATGAAGATAAAAGCCTTTGAATATTTTTCCAGACAGTTCAGTTGCGTGATGCGTCTCGTTTGCACGTGAAGCAGCCGGTAAGCCCCAGCACACACACATATTATGTACTTCTCAACATGTGAAAGTGTTTCTCTATATGTTTTCATCAAAGTTTTTCACAATACTGATCCATCCACAGAGTTTGTAATGTAGTCAAATGTGTACAAATACTAGCGCAGCCGTTTAGAGCTCATTTCTGATTAATGATGTCAGAATTTGCCGGTATTTTGGAATGGATGTGTGAATGGTCTTTTCCGAAAAAATTCCAGAACGATCTTGGCTATGTGAACAGATTTTTTTAAAAATCTACCAGTAAAGTTGTTCTGGAAATTTTCCGGATATTTACTGGTATCACTGTGTGAAAGGACTAATGTTAGCCCCTGTCAGCTTTGTGGGGAAAACAGGATAATTTTGAGCTTTTGTCAGCTAATCTTCCAAGTTTCAAATTATATTTGAATCAAAATCGGTGACGTAGCGCGAATCTGCTAGTGGAGTGATGATGTGTGGGTTTCTCATTATTATTCATAGTGGAATTTTCTTATCCTATGAGAAGACCCTGCTTCCTAATTTTTCACAAGAGCATGTGGTTTTTGAAAGCAAGGCAGACCAGCCAAACTGTGACCCAATGACTGGGTGAGATCGCGTCTGCTCACGGCACAGGTCATATGTGTTTGTTTTCATGATCCACTGGGTTTGTTGTATGCTTTTCCCATGCGATTTTGTCAGGGCCTATACAGCAAAGCTGTTGGTTTGCAGCTAGCATTTTTGTCGGAAGAACTGTACGAGAAATGGAGAATGGCAGACTTTGTCTTTTAGCAGCTTACTATTCAGACACATCGTCTACATCCGTGCTGCTGTGTTACCCATATGTTTAAAATCTTAAAGATTACCAGCAGGGTTAATGGTTGAAATAGATAGGGCAAGAGACCTGCTGCACTGCTATTCACTGTGTCTGCATTCAGACCCGAGGATTCAGGAGGAGAGAAGTCCTCCTCATTTATAGTGTTTATATTAACATGATTATCTTCATGATGATATAAAAAATTGTGGTTATGTGTAAATGAAATTATGAATAACAAATGTAGCAGGGCATTAAATTACTTATAATTCATTTCTTTGCATTTTATTGTAAACTATAAAATCATGCATCTCCTCATGATTTGTCTCTCATTTTGTAAGCTAACTAACAGTTGTTCGCTCCCCTCTTTTTCCCCTGCTTTGCCAGTCACGCCCACTCCTCCCTCTGCTAACAGCGCTCCATGCCCATTATGGAGCATTTTCTGAAAAAATTTTGAGGTAGACCTGAACTGAAAGGGTGGGTTTTTATGGCTCTTTAACACTACCCTAAAATAAAGACTTCGCTCCCTCCACAGCCTATAACTTCCATTGAAAAAACTAAATAAACATAATTAATATAAAAAAAATGTATTATATGATAATAATAAAGATAAATAAATGAAAAATGAAAATGAATATTAAATATGTATTCATATATTACTGCTTAGCTTAAGAATCAAGAGAGTTAGCCAGTAGATAACCTAAAAAGGGGCGCCACAACTTGTCAAAAAATTAAATAAATAAAAAGAACCAGTAAGTGATAGTCTAGTTTTTTTGTGAACGCTTCTTTTATCCATGCATTAAATGAGGGTGGAGAGACATGTTTCCACTTTACAGGATGAGACCTCTTGCTAGTAAAGTAGTAAAAGCTAAAGCCTTTCAGACCATTACTGAAAGGTTAGCATCTACTGCCAACCCAAAAATGGACAGAAGTGGATTTGTAACCAGATCTATGTCTAAGTTTGAAATATTTTAGTCCAATAATCAAATAACTTAGGGCATTCTCAAGGTTTTTGTTTTTAAAACTGAAACATCCCAACTGATTTGATTCCAGTTTGTATCAAACAACAGGATTTGATGAATAATGTAACAACTACTAAATAAAAATAAAATAAAACAACTAAATAAATAATGTTTCTCCTAAAAAGAAATTTAAAATGTCAAATTAAAAAATGTAAAAAAATAAAATAAAAATAATAATAATAATGCTAATAATAATAATAATAATAATAATAATAATAATAATAATAATAATAATAATAATAATAATAATAATAATAATAATAATGCTAATAATAATAATAATAATAATAATAATAATAATGATAATAATAATAATAATAATAATAATGATGATGATGATGATAATAATAATAATAATAATAATAATAATAATAATAATAATGATGCTGATGATAATAATAATAATAATAATAATGATGATGATGATGATGATAATAATAATAATAATAATAATAATAATAATAATAATAATGATGCTGATGATAATAATAATAATAATAATAATGATGATGATGATGATGATGATGATGATTATAATAATAATAATATTGATAATAATGATAATGATAATAATGATAATAATAATAATAATAATAATAATAATAATAATAATAATGATGCAGATGATAATAATAATAATGATAATAATAATAATAATAATAATAATAATAATGATGATGCAGATGATAATAATAATAATGATAATAATAATAATAATAATAATAATAATAATAATGATGCTGATGATAATAATAATAATGATGATAATAATAATAATAATAATAATAATAATAATAATAATAATAATAATAATAATAATAATAATAATAATAATAATGATGATGCTGATGATAATAATAATAATGATAATAATGATAATAATAATAATAATAATAATAATAATAATAATAATAATAATAATAATAATAATAATAATAATAATAACATTAATGATGATCACACAAAGTAAAAAAAAAAACATTAAAATAGAACTTGAAATATTTAAAAAAGAAAATAGAATAGAAATGTAATTCAAATATAAAAATGATGAATAAAAATGAGAGAAAATTATATTGGTGTCTGAATTATGTCTGTCATCATTTACTCACACTCCAATTGTTTAAATCAGAAAAAATAACTATTCTGAAAAAAAATTAATAAATAAATAAATAAATAAAATGGATGCATGCATGGATGATTGGGCGAATGTGAGAAATCTGTGACCATTGATTTCTAAAGTATTTATTTTTTCAACTATAGATGCCAAACATTACCACGTTCCAGCATTTTCAAAATATTGTAATTTGTGTTCAACAGAATAAAGAAACGCATTAAGATTTGAAACCACTTGAGGGTGAGAAAATATTGAGACATTTTCATTTTTGTGTGAACTAGTCCTTTAAACCTAATGACATGAATCCATAATTTTCCATTATATATGAGTAACAGTAATAGAGCCTTTTTTAGCAACCACTGCTGATTAGCTAAACATTGCAAAACACGCTCCTTGAAAAGACCACAAGAGGATAAACCGAAAAAAGTCTGCTTACGCAAGCAGCATTTGTATTTCCACAAACTGCTAACAGGCTTCTGTGCGCAAACACTCACTGGCTCTGGTTTTCCTCTGTGAATTGAGCTGTGAGATCAGAATGTGGCTGTAAATTCAAGTCTAAAAGGAATGTCTGGGACGAGGTGAGAAGATAAACATGGGGTCTGATTTGATCACCATTCAATATGTTGGAGCACATGAGCTGATCCTTAATATACAAAAAGATGCAATAATGAGAGACTATTTTTTATTTGGGCTTCCAATGATTATAAATGCATCTGAATAACCTTCCTTTCCTCTAAAACCACTCAATAGCCCCTTTCAAACATACAGACTTTGTGATAGAGGGGTCATTTTTGAATATATCAGTAAATTTGTTCCATTTTAGTGGCTAATTCGTACGAATACATACAAGTTCAGTCATATGCAACTGTACGATTTTAAAAAAGAGGCGTGGCACCCAACCCCGCCCCTAAACCCAACCGTCATTGGGTGATGAGCAAATCGTACTAAAGTGTGCTACTAAAGGTCACACAAAAAATAAAAAATAAATTATGTATACCTACATAAGTAACTCAAACAGTAATAGATGTCTTAACACTAAATGTGAAGAAACAGACCGACCCACTGGTCCTCCCAATCAGCTAATCCGGGCCTGATCATGACTTCATCAAAATATGCCTTTGCTTGTTGTTAAAACGTGCCTTCTAGTGGAGAAAATAACATACTGTGCCTTTAATGATGCAAAGAAAAAGTGATATTTGATTCCTTCATTAATTTTATGTACAGTAGGATTTTATTTATAAAACAGCACATGCTTCATTTTATTGTTTCTACCTTGTTCTGCAGGTGATTATTAAGCTGCACTTACACTTTTGACTGTTTGGGGTTGTTTATAGTCTTCTGAAAGAATATTGTTAATTCCAATAAGACTTTACATATTCTATGGATAAACTGAGAGGAATGAAGAGACGGAGAATAAGAGAATAAATATGTGAGGAGAATAAAACCACCTCATTACTCCCAATTTTTTTTAAATTGTTGACCGTTTACAGTTTAATGGAAGTTATTACCATATCTCATGTTCATTCATAACATAATTAATTTTTTTTTTTTCAATTTTATATCTATATAAAACTTTTTAATACTGACCGTTTCAACTCACTGTTGTTGTTTTTTTGACAGTGAATTTGCTCTGAAGGGGCTGAGGGTCATTTTGAGTTTTTGTTAATGCACTGGCATGGGTGACATTTTCTGAGGGTCTCTAGACGTCTGGGATTGGCTCTGTTATAGCAGGAGGCTTCATTTATTCGTTCTACTGCAGGTCTCATATGACTAGAGGCTGACAGAGAGAGAGAGTTTCGATAAGTCATACGCACCAACAACCCTACACTTGCACAGGCAATAAAACGATGCTGTGCTTGTCGTTGCATCAGCGAATAATTTCATTTTCATGCCAGTAGGATGTGGATTCAGTATGCCTGGATATCAGCGCCGGTGTGCTGCTGACGATGACAAAATATGAACACAAGTTGTAATCTGAAAAATAGATTTTTACACTTGAGAATATGAAGAAAGGTACTGTACTTGCTAGAAAGTTGCTAAAACTTTTGCACAATTTAGCAGACAGATCCGCACATTCTTTTATTCAGCATGTTCATGTCCGTTCGTCTGTCGTCAACAACTGATGAATACACTACCTGACAAAAGTCTTGTCGTCGATCCCAGTTGTATAAACAACAAAAAATAACCTGACTTCTAGTTGATCATTTGGAAAAGTGGCAGAAGGAAGATTATTGTTTTTAATCTGTTTAACTGCATCCCTATAATCACAAATACTAGAAGACTTATACGGGCAAATATAGAAGACCTGGAACACGCAGGACTCAAGATTCTCACAGAAATCAGTCAAGTTTAAGGCGTGTGAGAGATCTGCAGAGTGGATGGCAGCATCAACAGCCTGAGGTATCAAGAACTTTGTGCTGCCCATTACATTACAAACCACAGGAGAGGGCAAATTCTTCAGCAAGATAGCGCTCCTTCTCATACTTCAGCCTCCACACCTAAGTTCAAGGTGCTCCAGGATTGGCCAGCCCAGTCACCGGACATGAACATTATTGAGCAAGTCTGGGGTAAGATGAAGGAGGAGATATTGAAGATGAATCCAAAGAATCTTGATGAACTCTGGGAGTCCTGCAAGAAAGCTTTCTTTGGCATTCCAGATGACTTTATTATTAAGTTATTTGAGTATTGCAGAGATGTAGGGATGCAGTCCTCCAAGCTCATGGGAGAAATAGACAATATTGATTCTTTTTCCACTGTAGCGTGACTTTCTATTCTATACTGTAATCTTTCTTGACAAAAGTGACAAGACTTTTGTCTAAGCAAAGTCAGACCTTACTGTCCTAATTAAATAATTAAAAATCAAGTCATGATCATATTTTATTTTGGTAAAATAAGCGTAATCTAGAGGCCTTTACCTTTCATATAAAATAATCAACCAAACGATCAACTAGAAGTCAAGTTATTATTTTTCATTCCTAAAACTTGGATAGGCAACAAGACTTTTGTCAGTTAGTGTATAACCCACATTATTATTTTATTGTTCGATAGATAAAATAAATCACAATATGGATTAAAAGATCAGTCTACTTGACTTACACTGCAAAATGATAGTAGACACTTTAGAAAATTTACTACACATACATACATACATACATACATACATACATACATACATACATACATACATACATACATACATACATACATACATACATACATACATACATACATACATACATACATATATATATATATATATATATATATATATATAATGCACATCTAATAGTATAAGGTTGATTGTCCTCAAGAAGGTCTTGTGCTTTATCTAGTGCACTAGTGCTGATGATGGGTGACGTTTCAGCAGTGACTGTATTCTCTTCTCCAATAAGCTCTATAGACCTCACCGTGGCAACAAGACTTGATCTGACATATTTAGAGCTCTGAGAAAGAAAGTCTCAGCTGGTTGAAAAAAAAAAAACTGAGCATTCATACAGTATACAGTACAAGTAAATAAAACAATAAAGCTCACGATGATGAAAGCAGACCAGTTATACACTGAAGCTGACAATAAGAAAAGCATCTGTTGTGCAAGTAATACAATAATTTGAGCTAAAATGGCAGCATGGTGGCTCAGTGGTTAGCACTGTCACCTCCAAGCAAGAAAGTTGCAGGTTTGAGTCTTGGCTGAACCAGTTGGCATTTCTTAGTGGAGTTTGCATGTTCTCCCTGCGTTAGCGTAGGTTTCCTCTAGGTGCTCCGGTTTCCCCCACAGTCCAAAGACATGTGCTTTGGTGAATTAAATAAACAAAAATGTTCCATAGTGTATGAGTGTGTGTGTGAATGAGAGTGCATGGGTGTTTCCTTATACTTGGTTACGGCATAAAACATATGCTGGAATAGTTGGCAGTTCATTCCGCTGTGTTGACCTCTGAAATAGAGACTAACGTGAAGGAAAATTAATGAATTTGAGCTAAAATTTCAAACTACAACTGGAGTCACTCACTAAATCTGACGGAATTGTATTGTTCTGCTGTAATTATTTGTATTGGAAGTAGCAGGGAGTTTAATCCTGATTTGAGAGTACAGCTTCTGCCACCATTAAAAGAAGAGTTCACTCAAAAATATAAATTATGTCATCCTTTTCTCCATTTTCTTTCCAATCCAGTTTGAGTATTTTTTTCTCCAAATATATTTTGAGAAACCTGTAACCATTGACTTCCATAATAAAAACAAAATAAATACATACAAACAAAAGGGTAAGAAAATGATGGCATAATCTTCCATTTTTAGGTGAACTGTCTCTTTAAATGAGTTCATCATAACATTAAAAACGTAACATTTGGTGCATATAGAATAGGTGAGTGAAACGCTGTATCTGTCCTAAACAAAATGATCTAAGAAGCATGAAAGTTCAGTTGGGACAAAGAATTTGTACAAAGCAAAAAATAGCATTTCTGAAATAAAACTATTGGCAAGCCAAAAATTACACTACCACTCAAGAGTCTCAACATGAGCCCAAATAAAGGTAATTAAGCTAGCTGCCAGATATCGAGAAACACAATAACGTGAAGAGTTTATATTTCTGCTAAATTCATGAGCAGTTATAGATTAAAACTGTATTAATTAGCATTGTATGGTAAATGTAGATTAAAATTAAATTTACAAATACATTCAAATATCTCACAATAAAAGATGACATGAAATAAGCAACTACACATCAAACTATATTTAAAAAGATGGCACTTGTCCATGACTCAAAGACAAATATTGCCAGTGTCTATTTTACTGTTTCATATTTTTGTAGTTTTCCGGAAATGTAAATATTTCTAAAATAATGTTCCGTCATCAATCAGGGTTACAGATACATACAATTGAAATATTTCTCAAGTGCTGTTTAATGGAGATATTTTTTTTCAACATTTTTAAACATAACGGTAACTCATTTCTAATGACTAATTCATTTTGTCTTTGATATGATAACTACATAATATTTACTAGTTAATATGCAGGATACTAGTATTCTACTTAAAGGGCACCTATAGTATGATGAAAATCATCTTTTGTAAGCTGTTTGGACAGAACTGTGTGTCACTATGTGTGTCAATAACATTGGAGTGATAGAAACACATTAAGTCTCTTTCTTAAAATTTCCTGATGTTAAAATAGGATCCAAATCCCAGTGATTTTGAGGCCCACCGCAACATGAGGTGGCAGTGCGATTCTCCCGCCGACCGATTTGATTGACAGGCACCATGTCTCCATAATAACATGTGTATATACATGTCCACAGAACATTTCTTTGCAAAAAACTTTATTAAAACATAAGTTACAACTCTCTGTGATCAGCTGCACCTCAATAATTAATTTCATAAGATAAAAACGTTTTAAAACGTTAAGAGAATGTTTGTAATAAAAAAAAAAGTTAAATCAATATGTAATCCTTAACTGCTATATTCACCATGGCCACATGTGTGTACTGCAAACAGCATTTGTGTGTGATTCATCATTTCAGAAAGGCTTGAATAGACTCCACCAAATACATCAAATAAACTGACTTGGCATTTTTGACTAGTGACCTTATTTCAACTTCATCTGCGTCTATTTCTATCACTGACTGCTGTTTATCTGACGTAAGGCAGAAGAAGCAGACATGCACATTGGAGCAGTGGGTGGGGAGAAGCAGCTGATTTGGATTTAAAGCCACAGGCTGCAAAAACCCCAGACACCAAAATTCTACATTATATAACAAATAATCTAATGGGTATTTGAGCTGAAACTTTACAGACAAATTCTGGAGACACCAAAGTCTTATCTTACATCTTGTAAAAGTGGTAAAATAGGTGCCTTTAAAGTGATATTAATTTGTTAATTTAATAGAGTTAACTAGGTAAGTCATTGGACAACAGTGGTTTGTTCTTAAAAATATTATGGGGCTAATAATATTATTATTATTTAAATTAAAAAAGAAATATATATATATATATATATATATAGCCAAACTAAAAGACATAAGACTTTCTGTACAAGAAAAAAAATATTATAGAAAACACTGTGTAATGTCCCTGCTCTGTTAAACATCACTTGGGAAATATTTGAAAAAGAATTAAACACGAAATTAAACATACAGTACTTATTCTGACCCGTACTTATATATATAAAAAAGGATTTAAAAGAACAAGGGGTCTTGGCTGAAATCCCGAGCTCCTCTTTATACAAAGCTTCATCGAAAACTGTCATGATGCTGCTAGCATGTTCTTTTACTAGCTTAATTTAAAAGAACTCACCACAGAGTGTCTAATACTCTCATCTCTAGGTGTTGTTTGGGTCGCTTCTTCAAGCCATGCAAAAAAACCGTAAGATTGAATGCTCGGAAATATAATGGCACCCCTTCTCAATATGCCTCATGATCTGAGACATCAATAACTAGCGTAGCTTAAATGGTGTGAGAAGAGTTATGCTCTACACTGAGGGAAAAATGATTGCCTGAGGACCCTGTGGTTTTCAGTGGGTTTCGAATGGGGACTTGCATAAGGTCTCAAACAGAGAGCTTGAAATGTTTTCACCGCCTTGTCATTTTTCAGCCTGGGTTTTTTTTCCCCCATCTGTAATATTCTATTTCCACACTCTAGGCAAGGACAAGTAGACCATGGAAAAATAATTAGCTATAAAATAAAGTGCAGGCATCAGGAGGTCACCGAATAGAGCTAATGAAATATCTTGAAGAAAAAAAAAATCGGAATTATTGGCTTGTAATCTTGTGATTAATGTTGAAAATTATCATTACAGCCATCTAGTGACTATCTAATTGGTGAGCAGATCTTGCAACCTGCAGTTTAACAGCTATCTGACTAGTTATAATATATGTAAGGGATCAAATTTCCAGTAAAAAACAATTTTAATTCGCAATTGGATTTGGATTTTTCAGAGGCTCATTGAAAAAAAACAATATTTTTGTGAAATGCCAAATACATTACGTGCGTTTCGTTGCACGTTTCTGATGACAAATTCAATAGAAGGCGCTGTTTATACTTTTGCGAATCTGAAATACGTTACTTAGGCTACATTTAGTCGTATGTTTCAGATACATGTCCTCCTTATACCTTATACACAACGGCATCTTGATTACAGATCACTTAGACCAGCAAACCACTGACCTAAACCCCTACCTTAAACCAACCAATAGTGTTTTCAAAAGCAAACATAAGAGAAAAGTGTACCATCGTCATAGTTTTACCTTGTTTTTACATTGCTTTTATGGAACCGTGCTGCACTGGACTTGAACCCTGAGGGCTCTGCATCACAAGTACAAGACAAAGTGAGCTACTGACCAATTTGGCCACACCGGAAAAGTTGGCCATATGGAGATAGACAGGTACGGCAAATGTTTTCAATAAGCTACAAACCAAAGACACCGTTAAGTTGTTTTGCGGTATTTATTTAGTGTTATGCAAAGAACTTAGAAAAGATTTTTTTTCTCGATAACGTGCCTCTATAAATATCATTGTTGTAAAAAGGATCAAAGTTGGCATCATACTGGCTCATAGCATTCATTTTTACCCAGAAACTGCAGTCAAACATATGTTTACAAATATTTTTGTTGTTTCGCATGTATTTTCAGTGCATCTGTGTTGGCATTTTCACCTCGTATTTTTAAAAACTTTTCACCTTCAGTTAATAAATGTAGTTGTAATGTAGTTTCTTTCGTAACATTCACATCCCTATTTGTACTTCATATATTGTAAAAGAGATGCTTTAGTTTGAGAGTAGGCTCCCTATTTCATCAAGGTTGACTTGCTTTAAAATGTCTGACCTCACCATTGTTGTATAACAAACACAAACCTGAAATATGTAACCTCCGCTCGAGTGTCCACATACATAGACAGCACATTTTAGCTCTTAAGTGGCTATTTTAAATACTTTAAATGTTTTATATTTTGTTTTAGACATACAGTGTCATTCTGCAACTGTTTTGCAGCATATGAAATGTCCCAAACACTATTTTTAACTGTCCAAAATGGGGAAAAAATTTTGTTTTTACTCTCTGATAGTCAAAGCAAGTTTAAAATAAATAATCTTATTAATGTTAAATATGCATTAAAAAACATTCAGGACAAAGTGTTTTTCGTAAATTCAGACCACGAGTACACATATATGGACATCATTTTGCTCTAAAAGTACATCATATCAAAAGATGATACTTAGATTTTTATTCTAATTAGGTTCCAATGAGCCCAAACAGCAAAGAGAAATAAAAAATGCATGTAAAAAAACACCTTGGGCCTTAAGAGGTTATTGTTTAGAAAAGAAACAATGTATTGTTAACAGAGCTGGGCTAATATGATCACATTTCTTCATTCTTATAAGAGTTCTGCTGCTTTTTGAATTATTTAGCATTATAATACTCTACAGCTTCAAGTTCATGAATACATGTCTTTTATGTACTGAACATTAAGCAGACATATTTTTTAAATGCCTCTTAAATAAAAGAGTTATTATATTATGTTATTATCTGGCTATATAAAGCCAGAGTTAAATAGTTTTCTAAACAGTATTCCTTTATGTAGAGATAGTTTTTGTGGATTAGTATTGTTCATTAGGCTAAGAAGTAATATAATTGTATAAGTAACACTGAAAACAAACTTGTTTCAAAAGTTCCCTTAATTAAATCCTCCATGGGAAGCATATACAGGGTGAAAAACAACATGAGCCTCGTATTACTGAGCCTTGCGGTACTCCTTTCTGAACTTGTGATTGATATTAAACCTTGTTATTTACCGCAAATAATTAATATCTTCCAGCATCATTTTTGAGCCTACAGTATATAAAATCCTAAATTGTGCAAAAATAATGTCAAATAATATTAATAATGCTGTAAAATCAGTTGAGAAGCTAGCAGTATTTTATATTCACTATTGTTCTATAACAGACTATGGCTTGTACGAATTCACTTTTGCTATTTTAAGGAAGAAAAAATGTGCTCTGTGCCATGACACATGGTCTAACATAGTTGTGCTCATTCTGTTAATGAGTTAAGGGTGTATTTTAAGCATAATGTGCATTAAACCAATCAGAGTCTTTCTCATCTCTCATTTCCTTTAAGAGTAAGTTTCGTCGCGCCATGTTGCATTTGCCATTTACATGGTGGACTTCGTAAAAGGAAAAACTGAACACTTCACTAGCAAGAAAACAGTTAAACAGACCATCTGCAGTGCGAAGATAAAGAACGAGCCTCTTCTATTCGGCCTCTTTACTTTACTTTTACTCTCTACTTTACTCCTTTACTTTTATAGAGTAAGGAAACGGTGTTGTATGCACTCCACTGAAGACATCCATTAGCCTATATGTTTAATTTAATTTGTTAAGCACAAAGATTTGTTTCAAAACTATTTCTAAATTCAGTTCTAATTTCCAGCAAACTCATAAATGAATAAATATAATGAAGTGTGGTCAAAAATCCAGACACATAAAAACACACGTCCTATTCTTATGACCCATATGGTGATGCATACTTCTCCAAAACCCGACAGGTGGACAAATTTAAACTTGTTTTTATTAAAACAAATATAAATATGCATATAATTAATAATACAAAAACTAATAATAACATTATACAACTGCAAATTGTCATGAATAAACTGAAAAAAGCCCCCCTACATGAAGAAGGCCTAGAGGTAGTGGTTTTTATATTTAAAATAATTTTTTAGTTGGTATATAAGCTTTTAGTTGGTCAACGGTCCAGTCTATTTCAGGTCCTCAAAATAGCAACGCGCCAACAATGCGCCTTAACACATCTCCTTTCTAGACTGGCACACCCATGAGTCCACAAAGTGGTGCAAATGGATTTGCTATTTAAACAACATGGTGCAAAACGTAAAAACTAGGGTTGCGCTGGTCTCAAAACTGCAACAAATTGTGCAAAACACGTATTGCGCCTTTTTGCAAAATTAAATAGTGAATCGATTTTCACCACTTTTTGGACTCATGGGTGTGCCATTCTAGAAAGTAGGTATGTTAAGGCGCCTAGGTCATAATTTCTATACTATATATCCAAAATAGTAAGCAAGATAAGGTTTTCACCATTACACTGAAAGAATTTGAAACTGATTTATATACTACTTCCCCTGAATTTTTGAAAATGTTCAGTGAACTCATAATTTCTTGCATAATTCTTTCACTATGGCCATTACAGAGCTCTGTCTCCATAACGTAATCCTTCACTCTTTCCAAAATAACAGACAGCTTCAAGAACAAATAAATGAGTTCAGAAAAAAGTTAAGGCCATATTTCAAGTTAGAACTAATCAAATCACACAATGTTGTAAACAGCTATATGTTATCAAAAGCTGCATTAAGTTTTGGATCGTTTTGGGTCTGATTTGATTACTTAAACAACAAAAAAGCTTTATGTATTTCCTGTCTGCACAGTACAAATGCAATAGTAGTCTAAAAATAATCTAAGCAAGCAGAAATGAGAGTTCAGCGTATGAAAAATGCACAGAGGGCAACCCAAGGATATATCGGCAATAACTGTTAATATTAAAGTGCGGATGAGGGGTGGATTTTCAACTACTGTTACATTCCACTCACGTTTTTAAGTGTTTTGGGGGTGTGCAGTTTATTTAAAAAACATGCATTCTCCATATAGAGTTGTTTGTCTGGAGTTAACTTGTAGCCATTTTGTGTCACTTTTCTGGTAAACACTTCAAGCCAACAGATCTGCAAAAACTAACTGTGAGGTTTTCTGAATAATCCCTCCATCTGCCACTGATGACATAAACACACATTGCCAGTTCATATTTAAATAATTGGCTAAGCCAGTGTTGCCGAGTCGTCCTGCTTAAATAAACATTGGCAAATGTTTTGTAAGACTATAAATGTCTTTAATGTCTTTTTTTTGCTCAATTTTGATTCATTGTTGAATAAAAATTGTAATAAAAAGAATTACTGACCTTAAACCCTACTTACAATATTACTAATAATACTTTAATAACTTATTAAAAAAATTGCAATATTGATAAATAAACATGAGAAAAACAACACTAAAATAGTTAAAAGTAAATGTGAAAAATGCCATAAATTAATCATTAGAATAAATTATTGAATTTAAAAGACATCTAATAAAAAAAAAACTAATTAGAAATGAAATAAAAATGTAAATTAAAAATTTATCACAAAATTAATATTTACAGCACAGTATTCCCCAACAGATAAAATCTATAAATTAGTAGATATAAAAAGAAAAGTTGTAAATAAATACAATTATTAAGTACATAATTAAGTTCGTAACCACATAGAAAATATGCCTTTTTAAAATATTTCATTTTGATGTATTATTTGATTGATTATTTTGTAGTATTTTTTTTTTTTATTCAAATAAATCAAATTATTCTCTTAATTGGACTTGCTTTACCGAGCCATTATAACTCAGAATCATATCCAATCTGTTTAGTAACCATGGCCATTTCACTTAGGAGATACAGTTGAACTTTCTAGATTCATAGAATTGAATAGAACATTTAAATCTTACACTGTAAAAAAATGCAGCATTCCACACAACCGTTTTAATAAATTTAAGTTGATGGTGTCACATGTCTGGTGTTTCATTTTAAAACAATAAGGGAATTATGAATTAAATTTAAGTAGCCTATATAACAAACGCATGAGAGGAATAAGGGGAAATGAAAGGGCACATAAAAGAAAATATATATACACAAACAGTCCTATTAAAGGAGTTAAAACATTAGTCTTTAGGCTACTTGATGTTGAATGGTATGTCAATACTGTTCCAGTTCTTGTTTGAAAAGGGGTTTACATTTATCTATATTTATAGAAATAAAACTTTCCAATATATTTTAGTGTAAAACCATAAGCAAGGTGTTTTAATTAAATATTAAACAATGATTAAGATTATTTAGGATAATAAAAGGATTTTTAAAAAAGAACTTTAATCCAAAAAGATTAAACAAAAGGACCAAAAATAAAGACATTTTTCAGTAAGAGCAGGTACGTCAATGTCACTTTAAAAAAATTTACCTATGCAAACAAACTATGTTCTATTTTCCCGCCGTTTGTTAATGTGTATTAGCTCCACCTGTGTCTCTCCCCAGTTTGTATTCAGTTCAATGATGTCTTGTATATTTATACCCATGTGTTGAGGTCATTCTTGGTCCAGTATTAATTTGTTACACAATTGATGTCCTGCTTGAGTTTGATGTTCCTGTCTTTGTAGTAAGTACCTTTTTGTAAATAAATAAGTGTTTTTTAATAACCTCTGAGTCTCAAACGCGTGAGCCGACACGTGTGACAGATGGAGCATGAAATAAATAAGTCGTCACTCCAAAAAACTTACGAATTGTTCTTTTAATTCATTTAAAAAAAGTACCTTGTAAAAAATGCAGGGATCCACATGTTGTCCCTACACAAATCGATTAAGTTAACTTAATTGTTTTCACGAATTTAAGTTGATTAAACATAAAACAATTAAGTTACCCCCCTCCAAAAAAAACTTAAGAATTGCGTTGTTTCAGCTCATTTTAAATAAGTAAACAGCAAAAATATATTTTATTTTAAAGTGTAGTTTGAACAAGCAACAAAATACATTTTTAAGTGTAAAGGGATAGTTCACCCGAAAGTTTATTTCCTCACCCTTATGCTACGTGGCTTCCAAATGAATCGACACATTTTTTCAGTCTTCCTAAAGCACATAAACACAGCTACTCTCTCAATAAAATCCATGTTAGCCATTTAGCAACGAAGCTACAGTCACCAGGAAGACAGAAGCCCTGCCCATGACGCGAATCCGCGTCTATTGTTCTGTGAATTTAACGTGCAAATGAAGCGGATTTGACGTGTGAAGGGAGTAAACTGAAAAACTTCACGCGTCTGCGTCTATTTACGTCTGGTGTGAACACATCATTAGTCTGTCCAATATGTACTGTATTGTGGGTTTTTTCTTCAGTAAAGCATTAAGGAAGATGTTTTTAGCTGAGAATGTTGCCCTCGTTGATTCATGAAATCCAAGAAAACTGCCAATAAACACACACTGAAAAAAAAAAACGATTCCTTGGATTTACTACAAGTCAGTGGTTGCAAACAATTTATATGGGCTGAATTTAAATAAACAAATTTAATTTAGTAATGTTCAAGTTAATTTGTTTGTTTAAATTCAGCCTATATAAAATCTCTGCAACCACTTACCTTAAAAAAAAATTGTAAATCCAAATCATTATTTTAATGCAGGGTGTTTCTGCACTGTAAAAAGAGATTACTTTCAAAAAGTGAGTAGACTCGTTGCCTTTCCTTAAAAAAGTGAATAAACACTTGAACTAACTTATGTATAATTATGTACATAGATCATTTACTTAATAACTTTAAAGCAACAGGTTTACTCGCTTTTTTAAGTAAAGCCTAGAAATCGCTTTTTACAATGTGTATTACAGACCCTAGTTTATAAAATTCATAGTTCAATCACCATCTAGTTTGGCTCAGCTGGCAAAATCGACCTCCGTAGACTACAGCGAATAGTCCGGACTGCTGAAAGAATCACTGGCACTACCTTCAGCCTACACTTCAAGAACTGTACTCTTCCAGAGTGAGTAAAAGAGCTTACAAAATCACTCTGAACCCCTCACACCCAGCACACTTCCTGTTTGAACTGTTACCGTCTGGTCGGCGCAACAGAGCACCGAGCACAAAAACACAGGACACAGGAAAAGTTTCTTTCCTCAGGCCATCTATCTCATGAACAGGTAAATATTCCCCTACTGTGTAATAAACATGTGCAATACTCTCTCATACGCATTTGTACACAGCACCTTATAACAATATACGATGCAATACTTTTGTAGGAATGAATATTATCATAGCATTTGTTTGTATGTCTTTTTAACAAAGAAGGCTCACACAAATTCCAAAGGCAGATACTGATTAGATTAGGGCCTGGTGTGTGGACTTTGGGGGTTTTACGATGTGGTCACATGTTGATTGGTCAGTTTGAATGTCTCAGTATTTGGGCTTTGGTCACATGGTCAAGAAAGAGACAAGATAGCTGAAAAACTTTGCTCTGATTCTTTTCCTGGTCTGCGCTATACTGCTTTGCTCCTATACTCCTCTGAAGTCTATCTTCTCTGCCTCTCTGAGGCCTACTTACTCTCTTTGTCTCTCCCTCCCCCTGTCTCACTTTCTACTTCTGATAACTTTATTTTAATTTAAGATGGGTACAATTTATATATTATGTTTATCATTTCATACTTTATCATTTGATACAGTTATTTTGTAATTAATTCAGTTGTAACCGTAGAGAATTATAGTCATTAAATCATGTCATTTTCAAGTATTTGTGAATTACTTTTGATTAAACATCAACACTTAATTGCTCCATGTTGCAATACAATACAATCACATAATATCAACGCTTTTCCAAATTTATAGCTATTAACACTGCCCTTATTTCCGTTTTTGGTATAAGATTACAGAAGAATGGTTTGACTAGAAATGTACAGTTTTTTACCGGTCCCACTTTATATTAAGTGGCCTTAACTAATATGTACCTACACCAAAATTAATAATTTGTTACAATGTACTTACTGTGTAAATACATGTATTTACTGTGTACTTATGCTTGATTAAATACCTGTATGTAATTACATCTGTAATAAATTTTTGTAACTACATTTGTAAATACACTGTTGACCATTCCTTACACCTTAACTCATCCTTAAAACTACCCATACCACCAAACCTGTCCATAACCCTACCCCTATTCCAACCCAAGAGCACCTCAAGTGTTCTCAAATACATTATGAACACAGTAAGTAGATTGTATTTATTTTTTGATGCAAGTACATAGTAGTTAAGGACACGTAATATAAAATGGGACCCGTACACTTACTCCATACGCATTTGTACAACTTATAGCACCCTATAACAAATCTGTACATACAATTCAACATCCAGAGCTTTTTGTCTAATCGCATCTCTGTTTAATGTTTGTCGTATTTTTTCATTTTTATTTTGTCACTTTATGTACACTGGAAGCTGTAGCCAAAACAAATTCCTTGTGTGTGTAAAGCACACTTGGCAATAAAACCGATTCTGATTCAGATTAAGTTGTTTTACACATTTCTTGAGCAGCACAAACGAACCCAGCCAGGTTTATGTCAGAATCAGAAATGTGTTTGCGCTGCTGTGTTTCTGACCTGCTCCAGGAGATCCTCCACCTTCCTCTGCCAACTCTCTCTGGCCGAGCAGAGCTCCTGATCTTTATTCTGGGCCAGCTGGGTGAGCGCTGACCTTTTATCCTCTTCATGATCTTCACGCAGCTCCTCACGCAGTTTCTTACACTCTTGCCTGTGAGAAACACACACGCACAAAGATACATAATCTGTGCATTTACAAAACCAGTTATGCTTAATAAGCCAGCAATGCAATAGGGTCAGATTAAAATGTTTTCCTTGATTGGAAAAAGTCAGGCAAAACTTTAGTTTAGGTCAGAATTCACAGTATTAACAAATTATTAACTAACACTACTTGCTTAATCAACTACTAACTAGCTGTTTATTAGTTAGTGAGGTAGTAGTTGGGTTTAGGGTTTAGGTAGGATTAGGGATGCAGAATTAGATCAAACTTTATAACTACTAATGAACAATTAATAACTTAATAATAGGAGGTAATAAGCCAGTAGTTATTAGCGTGAATTGTGACCTGAAGTGTTACCAAAAGTCATTACTTAAAGGGATAGTTCACACAAGAATAAAAATTCTGTCATCATATGCTCTCCCTTCACTTATCGCAAACATGTTTGAGTTTCTTTCTTCGGTTGAACACAAAAGAAGATAATTTGAAGAATGTTGAAAACAGGTAACCATTGATTTCCAGAGATTTTTTTCCTACTACACTGTAAACCCTAATGTTGTCTTTACTTAAACAAATAAGTAAAGATGACTGAACATAACTTAAAATTTAGCATTTTGGTCCTATCACTTAAAATCTGAGTTAATTTAACTAGTTCATAGTTTTGAACTATCCCTTTAAGGCCCTGTTTACACTAATACGTTTTAGTTTTAAAACAGCGTTTTAGAATGAAAACAATCCACGTACACACTGGCGTTTTACCCAGCATTTCTGAAAAACTCTGCATCTACATTACTGAATATGGACATCACATGACCACACACACACTCTGGCATGCACTGCAGCGTACTTTCAGCACATCTACCCATAAGAGAGCTGTGCACGTCGGACTGATCATCACGGATCTAAAGCTGGATCTAATCTCACTATATTTGTTAAATGTGATATTTAATTCATCTTGTTGTCTATATCTAATGACAGATTCCCAGACTTTGATCTTTTGAATCTATTACTTGTTCTCAGGTAATGTGTTTTGGCTAAGCGCAAAGATAAGTTAGGTTAATTTATTAATTAATGTAATCGCGGACACTGATTCTGCACATTTGACTGATCGCTTGCCTTTATTTCCTATAGTGTGTAAACATATTGTACGCTATACTTTTATAATGCCCATTATTGATTATTAAAACTGACATTCAGAGAAAGAGACAGTATGTTTCGTATTTTCAATGAGAATGAAAGGAGGCAGTGATGTTATAGGCTTTGTTTTGTTATAAATATGCATACAGTGAAGATGACAGTCATATAAATATATAGCTACACGACGCTTCAACATTTTAGTGTCTGATAAGTTGTTATTATCAAAATGAAAATAGGCAGTTCCTTATATCATGTTTTCATTTTATTTATAAGATAGTGAAACAACGTAGCCAGGGTGATGTAAATGATGTTATAAAATACACTGTTCCCCTTGAAGATTTACCCCACGTGTCCTTGGGAGTTTGTTTTTCATATCAAGCTTACAAAGTCTGAACTTACAAGGAGAGGATGCAGGACTGAACTGTGTGTAGGCTACTTAATATTGAGGAAAAAGCCTCAATGTCTGCAGCCCCTTCTCCATTTTCAGATGTCTCCGTTTTCCCCCATCCACACTGAGGTGGAGCAGCAGCGTTTCAGAATGAAAACAGCCTCTTCAGCGTTTTCAAAACGCCCCAATTTTGGCGCTCGAAAACTCTGGGGTAGTGTGGACGGATGGCGTAACCGTAGCAAAACTTATGCGTTTTAAAACGAAAACGTGTAAGTGTAAACAAGGCCTAAAATCCAGAGGATCAACAAGTTCCAAAGCTTTTTTCTTCTTCTGTTGAACACAAAACAAGAAATTTTGAAGAAAGCTGAAAACCTGTAACCATTGACTTCCATTGTAGGAAAAACATCTCAGAAATAAAGTTACTTTTCAAAAGGTACTAATTTGTTGCTAAAAGGTCCATATTAATACTTCAAGGGTACATATGAGTACCTAAAAAGTACAAAAGTGTTCGTCTTAAAATTTGTAGGTACTAATTTATACTTTTGAGGTACCAATATGGACCCTTCAAGTACAAATGTGTATCTTTTGAAAAGGTACCAGCCCAGTGACAGTTCGCATACCTTTATTTCTGAGAGTGTACAGTACGCTATGGAAATCTATGGATTTCCAGCTTTCTTCAAAATATCTTTTTTATGTGTGCATACATTGCTTGCACATATGTAAAATGGCTAATAAAGATCACATAATTATGAAAAACAAACAAACAAACAAACAAACAAACAAACAAACAAACAACAACCTTTTAGCACAAACCAGATAAAAGAAAAACATGAGAGATTTGCTTTCTGGCACTGCACACATGTAAATGTACCAGCACATCAATACAGCGCACCATTTTGGGTTAGTGGTGTGTTGATCATTAATGGACTGTAAATGGAGCGGCTCCTCGTTCGGCTCGCTCTGCAGATCTTTTAATGCTCCTGTGTTTCTCTGCTCCACAGCGGCGCAGGTCACAGAAGAGGTTAAATGCCACATTATGTGCTGTAATTGCAGGACGTCATGCGAGCGGCGCGCTGGGCTTGAATCTGTGATTATTCAGCCTGTGCTGGAGAGACTGTTGCTAAAAACGGCCAAATAGCTGTCAGAGCTGAGCACCTCACATACTCGCAAGACACTGTGGAAACCTTTTAAAGGTGTGAAATGCGTCTTAATTGCTGCTTAAGAGAAAATGGAAGCTGTAATGGGGGTTTGGCCACCTTGAACGCCGCCTGAGACCACAGCAATGAGCGCTGTGAATTTAGTTATAAAAACACATGCTGATTTATCTACTCGTTTTTGATAGGGAGAAATCTTTAATTGATTATGCACTGCAGGGAAGGATTGTTTAATGTAAAGCTTTATTTATGTTTGATGGTGGACTAATTAACCAAACTAACGAACGTACAAACTAACTAAAATATATTAATCATTTAGGATAGTCAATATATACAAAGTAAATATAAACGATTAGATGAATTATTGTGGAAGCAGCAGTGGAAATGCATATGCTGTTTAATATATTTTTGTTACACATTTTACTTTATTTGATTGATATTTTTACTTGCACTAGGTTTAAATGGTCCTGTGGTGTAGCAAATACATGTAAAATAATATAATACGAATGTAAGAAATATATATAACGTAAAATGTAATGTAATATATAATATAATATAATATAATGAAGGAATAATGCATAGCTATGAGAAAATATCATTTCTTGTACATTAATTAAATGCTTCACTGGTTATTTAAAAAGGTCTTTGTAATAAAAAGGCTTTGTAATAAATACATTAAAAATACACATAATTATAATATATGATTATGATGATGGTGATTATTTATTATTATATTATTCTCTCAAATAATATAGTATAATGTATAGTATAACTATGATTTAAAAAGTATAAAAATAAAAAATAAAATAAAATGTAATTAAACTAAATACATAAAATAAAAAATAAAATAAAAAATAAATTAAATTAAATACAAAAATAAATTAAATTAAATACAAAAATAAAATAAAACAAAATAAGATAAAATAAAATAAAATAATAACAAAAAGATAAAAAAATTAAATACAAAAATTAAATTAAATATTAAATTAAATATTAAATTATATAAAAAAATTAAATACAAAAATGTATTAAATTAAGTTAAATTAAATACAAAAAAAATAATAAAATTTAATCAAATACAAAAATAAACTAAAATAAAATAATAAAATAAATGACAAATAAAATGAGATCAAATTAAGTTATTCATTCATTTTCTCGTCGGCTTAGTCCCTTTATCAATCCGGGGTCGCCACAGCGGAATGAACCGCCAACTTATCCAGCACATGTTTTACGCAGCGGATGCCCTTCCAGCTGCAACCCATCTCTGGGAAACTCATACACACTCATTCACACTACGGACCATTTAGCCTACCCAATTCACATGTACCACATGTCTTTGGATTGTGGGGGAAACCGGAGCACCCGGAGGAAACCCACGCGAACGCAGGGAGACCATGCAAACTCCACACAGAAACGCTAACTGACCCAGCCGTGGCTCGAACCAGCGACCTTCTTGCTGAGGCGACAGCACTACCTACTGCGCCACTGCGTCGCCTAAAATAAAATAAAATAAAATAAAATAAAATAAAATAAAATAAAATAAAATAAAATAAAATAAAATAAAATAAAATAAAATAAAATAAAATAAAATAAAATAAAATAAAATATTACGAAGACAAAGTTAAAGAAAAAATACAAAGCGACATGTCTGGAGTATTTCCAAACCAATTGCTCATCTTTCTTCTAATTGAAAAGAGCTTTTTTCAGACATCTGGGGAAATGTTAATGCAGTTCTCTCCAAAATTATGGCTAAGTCATAAACAAAAACATGAACAAAAGTGCAGACTCATGGTGTGCATTATGAAAGGAGCTGCAGAATTAAGCAGCACTTCTGCTGAGTGTGGCTTTATCACTTTATGTACTCTAACACAGAGTTCATTTGTCTTCATAAATGATCTCAGTGCAAAGCTGTCAGTCCAGTTAACAAAACAGGCGTAAACAGTTTTGATTTGTTGCAGGCTTGCGATCTCCAGACGGCGCTGCCTCGAAGCGGACCATCCATCTGGAGTCTGATGAAGTTCATTGTGTCGCGCATCTGTGAGTGTCAATGAACAACACACACATGCAAGAGTTCATAAAGATGTCACTGACGGTTCTGATTTTGAAAATGCAAGAAACGTGTATGATGAACCGTGATGAACAAACCCTAAACATGCAGTCTGCTAAACATTTGATGCTTGGATATATTTTCCAGCGTTGTTAAGGGAAGGAAAAAGCATTATTTTCCATTCAAGTCAGCTTTCAACAAGTGTTCCACAAGGGTCAATATTGGGGCCGATACTCTTCAGCATGCACTTTAATGATTAACTTAAAGTGTTTTAACAGCTTAACACTATAATGTATGCTGAGGATACAGTAAAAATGTAGAAGATATGTGCTAAAAAAAGTAGAAAGATAGTTTAACAAAAGAAATAGCATGGCTTAATTGATGTCATCTAAAATTAAATATATCAAAAACAGGATGCTTGTTCTTCTCAAAAGGAACAAGTTGATAAAGCAGGATGTCGATAGCTCAGAAAAGAAATTACAAGTTGTTTTTAGATTTTAAATACTAGGGGTTTATCTAGATTTATCTGGGTTTATCTGGACTCTTGTCTTGGTTAAAACACATTAAAAAGGTATGTAACAAGGTACAATTTATTGTAGTTAGTTTTAGATTTTTCTTTAGAAATTCTATATAAAATGGGACTGCAAATATATATTCACCGGCCACTTTATTAGGTACACCTGTCCAACTGCTTGTTCACACAAATTTCTAATCAGCCAATCACATGGCAGGAACTCAATGCATTTAAGCTTGTAAACATGGACAAGATGATCTGCTGCAGTTCAAACTGAGCATCAGAATGGAGAAGAAAGCTGATTTAAGTGACTTTGAACGGGGTGTGGTTCTTGGTACCAGACGGGCTGGTCTGAGTATTTCAGAAACTGATGATCTACAGGGATTTTCACGCACTAGGGATTTTCATCTCTAGGGTTTACAGAGAATGGTTCAAAAAAGAGAAATTATCCAGTGAGCAGCAGTTCTGCGGATGCAAATGCCTTGCTGATGCAAGAGGTCAGAGGAGAACGGCCAGACTGGTTCGAGCTGATAGAAACCCACAACACGTCTAACCTTTAAGGCAGATGGGCTACAGCAGCAGAAGACCACACTGGGTGCCACTCCTGTCAGATAAGAACAGGAAACTGAGGCTACAATTCACACAGGCTCACCAGAATTTGACAATAGAAGATTGGAAAAACGTTGCCTGGTCTGATGATTCTCGATTTTTGCTGCGACCTTCGTATGGTAGGGTCAAAATTTGGCATCAACAACATGAAAGCATGGATCCATCCTGCCTTGTATCAATGGTTCAGGCTGGTGTAATGGTTTGGGGGATATTCTGTTGGCACACTTTGGGCCCATTAGTACCTATTGACCATTGTGTCAACACCACAGCCTGACCCAAAGCACATCGCCAAAATATCAATGGAGTGGGCTTCACAACAACTCGGTGAATGTCCTTGAGTGAACCAGCCAGAGCCCAGACCTAAATCCTATTGAACATCTCTGGAGAGATCTGAAAATGGCTGTACACTCTCGCTTCCTATCCAACCTGATAGAGATTGAGAGGTACTGCAAAGAGGAATGAGCAAAAATTCCCAAAGACAGGTGTGCCAAGCTTGTGATATCATATTCAAAAAGACTTGAGGCTGTAAACACTGCCAAAGGTGCATCAACAAAGTATTGAGTAAAGACTGTGAATACTTATGTACATGTGATTTTTTTTTGTGATAAATAAAGGCTGTAACATAAAAAAATGTGGAAAAAGTGAAGCGCTGTGAATACTTTTCAGATGCACTGTATATGAGTACACCCCATTTTGAAAATGAATATTTTTATCCATTGATAAAGTGAATATGGATAATATATATATTGGTGAATTTAACAAAACAGATTTATTAAATGGATGTTTATTAAAATAATATTTTAGTCACGTAATATCTTTAGAAATAGAAAGATAAAACATTTAAATTCATGCTAAATATTATATATTTCAACAAAACTTTATATATTTTTTTGTTTCTCTTGATTTTTGCTATTTTTGAAAATTGTATTTAATGTTTTTCCCTAACATACTGTATAAATTTGGGTGTACTAATTTTTGAACCATTATTGTAAGTTATTTTGTTAGAATAGCTCCAGATTTGCCTTCAGTACTGACTAAACTAATGTATATGCACAAATATGATATTGTAAATCAGTTGTTGTTGCTTTTCCTATAGAAAATATTAATGTAAATTAGATATTTGTGGGGGGGAGGGGGTGCGCATATATGCTGAGCACTGTATAATACAGATAACCTCAAGACTAACATATTGAAACTATTTTTCTTTTAAAAGAGTTTTTTGGGGGAGGTTGGCAAAGCTATGCGCCCACAAAGAGGCCGAAATGTTCTTAATGGCCTTTGTTTTAGTGCAGCTTAGGCTTATCCTAATGAGCTATTTGTCTTTTTTGAAGGCACATGATATTAAACAGTGGTTGTAAGCATTGCCGATAATGAATTAGGCAGGCAGGGCTTTCTGAGGCAACGCCAAACACTTACAGCCGTTGAGGACTTTATAGGGAGTACAAGTCATCAGTGAGCTTGGCAAGAGTGAAAGAAGAGAAAGATGAGACGCATGCTGCATGTTGGCAAACTACTTAACGGATAGTTCAATCACAAATGAAGAAAAATCTGTCGCTGTTTACTCTCCTCCTGCTGTCGTAGAAAATAATGAGCAAGATATTCTTGAAAGATCCTACTTTAATCAGTTACTTAGTTTTAGTTTAAAATAAAATACAGCTATCTTCTCACACAGAATTTCGACTTTTCCACAACTTTTACATTTACAAAATACAAGTTGATACAAGTTGTGAAAATAAAAATAAATACATAAATGAAAATAAGCTTTTGTAGCTTTATATTTGGACTATAACCCATGGCATAATATTTATAAAACATGCCTCAAATTGTATTTTTGGAAGCACATTGCACATTCATCCAGATAGTTTTATTAAACTTCAAAAATAAATAAATAATTAAATAAATAAACACACATTTCAATAATAATAATAATAATAATAATAATAATAATAATAATAATAATAATAATAATAATAATAATAATAATAATAATAATAATAATAGCTATAACAATAACAATAATAATAGTTATAACAACAACAACAACAACAACAACAACAACAACAACAATAATAATAATAACAATTATAATAACAACAACAATAATATTAATAATAATAATATTAATAATAATACTACTACTACTACTAATAATAATAATAATAATAATAATAATAATAATAATAATAATAATAATAATTATTATTATTATTATTATTATTATTATTATTATTATTATTATTATTATTAGTAGTAGTAGTAGTAGTAGTAGTAGTAGTATTTATTTTACATTATAATGTATAAAAATAATTATAATAAAATAATATTATATTATTAATAGATTTTTATTTGCACTTATGTTTGCTACACAACTGTTGGACCATGTACCAATGCTGAAAACGTAAAATAATAAATAATTTTAAAAGTATATTTTCACATCTGCTATATTAATAAATAAATAAATAATATAAGACATTCATTTTATTTCATTTGATGATTTTAGCTTAGCTTAGATTTCTAGATTTGACGATAAGATTTTTCACAACAACAAAAAAATTATATTTGACAACATATAAAGACATTTTTGCCACAATATTCCAATAGTTAAGTTTCCATCCACCTAGTTTTCTGCGCATTTTTGATATGCACATAAAAAATGGTTGATGAAAAAGCCAAGATGCGCATCTATTTTGAACATGTGCGCACATATCTGAGTAGGATTAACTTTTTATTCAATAAGAAAAGATGCGCATAAAATACAATGGAAACACCAAACAAATTCCAGTATGCGCATTTAAAAAGTCATGTGATTTTGTTATTTGAGATCATATGATGATAAAAATGTGTGTGAATGGAAAAACCCGCAGGTTGACCACATTATCTATGTTTCCATCCAAAAATGCGAATTAACTTAATGCGCAAAACTGGATTATCGCAGAAAGGTGTGCGAATAAAGCAGCGTTTCCATTCGTTGAGTCAAAGAGAACAAAATCGTCACTTCCTGATTAACTGGCGCCAAATATCAACAGTAAAAACAGAATTTTCTGAGGTAGGAGAAGCTGCGTCAATCTTTTACTTATTTAATAAATGACTTACGCCTCAGAAGTCGATGCCAATGCGCAGTGAACACGCAGTGAACGCGCAGTGGCATTTGAAGGTGTAAGACGCGGAGCACAAACACTCTTGACAGTTCAGGAGGAAATTAATAATGTAATAACACTAATACTGAAATGGTTAAGGCGTTTTAGAATGACCAAAAAGACATTTCAGATGTGTGCTCCTGAAGGTTGATGGCTGTTATATATGGCTCTTTTATACAACATGGA
>NC_079454.1:42337831-42375331 GCF_903798145.1 Danio aesculapii | reverse complement strand
TGGCTGGAACAACAGTTAGACAGATGGGATTAATTGATGGAGGAATGATGGAACAATGGATGGATGAATGGATTGATTGATGGATAAATGAACGGATGGATGGGTGGGTGAATTGACGGATGGAATGACAGAACAATGGATGGATGAATGGATTGATTGATGGATAAATGAATGGATGGATGGGTGGGTGAATTGATGGATGGAATGACAGAACAATAGGTGGATTGATGGATGGATGGATGGATGGATGGATGGATGATGGATTGATGGATGGATGGATTGATGGATGGACCAATAGATGGACAGATGGACTGATTGAGGGATGGAATGACAGAACAATAGATGTATGGAAGGATGGATAGATGAATGGGTGGTTGGATTGATGGACGGAACAATAGATTGACAAATGGATTGATGTAATGACAAAACAATAGATGGGCTTATGGATGTGCAAACATTATTGTACCTCATTGTTGGCCATGTTGAGTTTGGCTGTAAGCTCCTCTCTCAGACTGTCCAGTTCCTCTCGTAAAATTCTCTTCTGTTCTTCTAGAGAGGTCCGCTCCTTGCTGAACTGATCTTCCATCTCCTATAAATCCAGAAGAACATGCTGATTAGAAATGATGACAGATTACAAACTCATGAGAAACTCTTCATGTAACTGGAGACAACAGTTGCTTTAAAGAATCATGTCTGTTTCTTAAAATTACAGTTAATTAAAAGTTAATTAAAATTAAAATTACAAATTCTGTTCTTTACTCATCCTCCTCTCAAGCCACATGAGGAAAGAAACGCATGAGGGAGAGTAAATAAACGACTGAAGTTTCATTATTGGATTCTTTTAATCAAGATAAAACTCTTTTTTTTAGGCTGTGGCATTTTGAAGGCATCACTGTCTGGAAAGTTAATTTCAAACACGTCAGGGAAGTGCCTTAGGAAACCCACTTAATATCTGCCTCAGGAAGCAGAAAAGAATAAGATGACAAGATTTGCAATGCAAAAACAAGGCATGAGACGAAATTAATAACTATTTATTACTCATAATAAAAATCTTCAGCTTTATAAAGCTCTCTCAGAAAATAATATTACACCAAGTAATCATAGCCATCCTGTGACATTTACAGAGCGAAATGCAATTTCTGATTTGTGTTCTGCCCACCACTGTCAGAGGATACAATGCGTCTTATCATAGCACTCACAATGTAATACTGAATTAACAACTCTGAAATATTCTGGTTATAGACTCGAAAAATTTGAAACCGGTCATTAATTCACCCCGAACTGTTCTCAATTTAAAGAAACACTCCACTTTTTTTTTCAAAACAGGTTAATTTTACACATCTTTAAGAGTTAAACAGTTACCTTTTACCACTTTTTAAACCATTCAGTCAATCTTTGGGATTGGCAGGAAAACTTTTAGCTTAGCTTAACATAGATCATTGAATTGGACTAAAGATGGGCAAACTCTGTCCTGGAGGTCCTTCAGAGTTTTTTATTTGTTGCTAGATCGGATATGGATGCGGCCGGAAGTTAACGAGAATTATTTATAAAATTTCCCAGTTATTGTATTTTATTAATGCTAATAAATTAACACTTTAAATTAAATTTTATTAACGCTAATATTAATGTGCCTAAACCCAAGCATCACAGTGAAGTAAAAACAGTAGTTGTACAGAGTATTTTTTATGTTATCTATTAAATTACCCAACAAATTGTATTTTTTAACGCCTACCCCACCCCAACCGTCACAGTACTGTAAAAATATTAATTATTGTTACACAGTGTCATAAAAAATGCTACTATAATTGATGTGCACATCACACTTCCGGCTGGCCACGTATCCGATCTAGACTTTGCAGAGTTTTTCTCCAACACTAATCAAACACACCTAAACATGCTAATCAGGCCCTGTTTACACTAATACATTTTAGTTTTAAAACGGCGTTTTAGAATGAAAACGATCCGTGTCCACACTGGCGTTTCACCTATAATTCTGAACAACTATCTGTCCATATTACACCGCTGATAACGGACATCACGTAACCACCGACACACTCTGGCATGCACTGCAGTGTGCTTTGAGCACATCTACCCATAGGAGAGCTGTGCACGTCGGACTGATCATCAAGAATCTGGATCTAATCTCACTATAATTGTTTTAATGTTATATTTAATTTATCTAATTGTCTATATCTAACTACATATTCCCTGACTTTGATCTTTTGAATCTATTACTTGTTCTCAGGTAATGTGTTTTGGCTGAGCGCAAAGATAACTTAGGTTAATTTATTAATTAATGTAATCGCAGACACTGATTCTGCACATTTGACTCATCGCTTGCCTTTATTTCCTATATTGTATGTTATACTTTTATAATGCCCATTATTGATTATTAAAACTGACATTCAGTGAAAGAGACGGTATGTTTCATATTTTCAATGAGAATGAAAGGAGGCAGTGATGTTATAGGCTTTATACATTTTAGTGTCTGATAAGTTGTTATTATCAAAATAGGCAGTTCCTTATATCATGTTTTCATTTTATTCATAAGATAGTGAAACCACGTAGCCAGGGTGATGTAAATGATGTTATAAAGTACACTGTTCCCCTTGAAGATTTACCCGACGTATCCTTGGGAGTTTGTTTACCATATCAAACTTGCGAAGTCTGAACTTACAAGGAGAGGATGCAGGACTGAACTGTGTGTAGGCTACTTAATATTGAGGAAAAAGCCCCAATCAGAAAGGTGAATGTCTGCAGCCACGCCTCTGTTTTTAGATGTCTCCGTTTTCCCCCATCCACACTGAGACGGAGCAGCAGCGTTTTAAAATGAAAACAGCCTTTTCAGCGTTTTCGGAGCTCGAAAACTCCGGTGTGGTGTGGACGGATGCAAAACTTATGCGTTTTAAAACTAAAACATATTAGTGTAAACAGGGCCTTAATGTCTTCAAGATCAATGGCAGGTGTGTTTAATTAGGGTTGGAGCAAAACTCTGCAGGACACCCGCCCTCCAGGACCGAGTTTGCCCATACGTGGATTATCGATATTACTCTTTTTAACTGCCATACTACAGCTACAGTAGGTGCATGATACAGCAAAGTTCCTTGATTATAATGCCAGAATGAGAGTGTAAATTCCAAACTCGGCCCTGGAGGGCTGGTGTCTTGTAAAGTTTAGCTTCAACTTGCACATGTCTAGAAGCTTGCAGTATAACTAAAGCAATAGATGACAAGCCGGAAATCATTAGCCAAAAAGGTGTAATGGCTAATGCTAACACCAGTATGTGAGGAAGAAGACCAGAGGTTGTTTTGTTTTAATGGAAGTCAATGGAGGAGAGCCGTCTGTACATGGGATAAACAGATTTTGTGAGGAAATAACTTGTTATTTAATCAATCAAAAGCCTGTCTGCTAATCTTCAACATGTTTTGAAATAAACAACACATTCATGATGAATCAAATGTATATTTTTCCGCAATAAAAATGCTTTTCCTTAACAGTGAGAATGCTGAGTCTGCTAGATCTGTCAACTGTTAATGCAGACTAGTGACACTAATGCTGTTACATGATTGGCCTTGTGAAATCCATGTTAGCTGCTATGCTATTTTTCAAAAATAAGTAATACACAGATTCCCATCTCCATATAGTTTAGAAAATCTCTGGTATGACTAGTAAGAGCTGGATTAGCTGGCTGTGTCTAATTAGGGTTGGAGCTAAACCGTGCAGAAGTTTAGGCTTCCGTGTCTTAGACATTGAAAGGGCGAAGCTTTAAATAGGAAAATAATCAAACTCTGTGTAGACATTAATAATACACTCTCCTCAGGATGCGCATTCTCGTCCTGGTGTGTGTTGTTTGTTTGTGGTGTTCGTTTTCATTGCTCCAGTCTAGTTGGATTTGGTTGCCGCTGGGATCGGAGCATGTGTGTCATATGTGTGAGTGCACAGTAAGTGTTTTCATTGGCTCGCATACTGTTTTTAGTGTACTTTATAGTACAGAAGTATGCGATTTTGGACGCAGCTTTAGTATCACGTGTTCTTCTGTCTATTGTCTAGTCCCACCCTCCTTGTTATCCCATTATTAGTTTATTCAGTTCACCTGTTTGTTTGTTAATTCTTTCTCTTTATAGCTCCCTCTTGTCTGCTGTCATGGGCCAGTTTTTCATATGTCAAATCCAGTCAAGTCGTGTCCTGTTTTGTTCAGCCCTGATCCTTGCCATCCCTGCCCAGTCAAGTTTGTTTGTTTGTTTGTGTATTGGTTTGTTAATGTTTTCCCCCTCTGGGTTGTTTTTGTTGCATTTCTGTCTTATTTTTATAATTAATAAATACCCATTTTAGTTCTGCAATTTAGTCCTCATCCTTTCACTATCCCAACCGTAGCTTTGCTTACATGTTGTGAACATGTTGATAATATTATCATAATTGTTTGACAAATAGAAAGAACAATTTTTACTTTTTATTAACGCACCCACAAGAGAGTGCTGTCTACATTTTTGCGAGTGTAAAATATATGACTTGTACATTATGTTGTGTTTCAGATACACCTCTATATTGTACACATCCCTGAGAAGGCTGGCCTGGTCATACAGATCACGGAAACAGCAAACCACTGACCTAAACCCTTCCTTAAGTTCTCAATGGCAACCGTAAGAGAAAAGTGCACTGTGGCTACATACACTACCTGACAAAAGTCTTGTCGTCTATCCAAGTTTTAGGAACAACAAATAATAACTTGACTTCTAGTTGATCATATGGTATTAGAAGGAATATATATTATATAAAGGCCTCTAGATTATGCTTATTTCACCAAAATAAAATATGATCATGACTTGATTTTTAATTTTTTAATCAGGATAGTAAAGTATATAGAATATTCATGGTGCAGTGGAAAAATAATTAATATTGTGTATGACTCGCATGAACTTGGGCGACTGCATCTATAAATGACTCAAATAACTTCATCTGGACTGGCAAAGAAAGTGTTCATTCAGGACTCCCAGAGTTCATCAATATTCTTTGGATTCATCTTCAATGTCTCCTCCTTCATTATTGAGCATGTCCTACTCCAGACATGCTCAATAATGTTCATGTCTGGTGACTGGGCTGGCCAATCTTGGAGCACCTTGCCCTTCTTTGATGTCAGGAACTTTGATGTGGAGGCTGAAGTATGAGAAGGAGCGCTATCCTGCTGAAAAATTTGCCCTCTCCGGTGGTTTGTAATGTAATGGGCAACACAATGTCTTGACACCTCAGGCTGTTGATGTTGTCATCCACTCTGCAGATCTCTCGCACGCCCCCATACTGAATGTAACCCCAAACTAGGATTTTTCCTTCACCAAACTTGAGTGATTCCTATGAAAATCTTGGGTCCATGTGGGTTCCAATAGGTCTTCTGCAGCATTTGTGATGATTGGGATGCAGTTCAACAGATGATTCATCAGAAAAATCAAGTCAATCAAAAGTCAACATTATTATTTGTTGCTCAAACAACTGGGATCTTTTGTCAGGTAATGTAGTTTTACCTTGATTTGACATTGCTTTTATCTCTTTTGTGGAACTGTGCTTCATCAAACTCGAGTCATCAAACGTATTTGTAATTTCACAAAAATCTAGGCTAAATCATGCATTTCCAATGAGCCTGTGTTGAGATTATCACAAAATAATAAACATAAAATACTAAAGCAAATAATGTCAGAAAGTACTTCAATTAATTTCAGTGCATATTCATATGCACATCACCTCAAAGAACACGCTGTGAAAAAAGCCTGTGCGTGGGCCTTGTGGAGAAAGAAGCCTTAAGTAAGATCATTTAAAAAATTGATGGTTAGCAGAGACGAACAAATGGGCTGTGCACTCAGTATAGCCGACATGTGTGCATAATTCACTTCCATCCCTGATTCAAGACCCACCGATATGCAGATAGCACCTCTCGAGTGTCTCGGTGACGATAAGAGGGTAAAAATGCATCCGCACGGTGATCCGTGTCGAATGAAATACTGTGATCTCGCTCCCGAAAAGTATCAAATATATTGAATGCATGCTCGCCTACAGCGGAGGTTTCCAAAATAAAGGTCTGTCATCAGAGAAGTGAGTCACCAAACCCACTCTGGACACACACTAGAAACCGAAAGCGCTCTGGAAAAGAAAGATAAAGACAGAGAAAGTGGAAAAGCCTTAGGCTCTATCTAAAATAGGACGTCAGCAAAGTCGTCACACTGCTTTCTGTACTGGCTGTGAGTCAGCGGCACACACTCCAACAGAGGCCACTCTCATTGATTATTCATCCGCGCCTCAATTTTTCAGACCGCATTTCCATTTCTGAGAGTGGCGGGTCGCTACGGTGGCGGCGGTGGCGAGATAAGCTCAAAGCAGCCACGCTGTAATGTGATTAACCGTTTGCTGCTGCGACGTCCACCGGGACAAAGGTTTTCTAAAGGGTCGCGCAGGTTTGACAGCAGGTGATAATGGTGGAGCAGGTCGGATTTGGGCTGCCGTTGTGTATCTCAGAGACTTTTTGGAAAAGAGGGGAAGAGAGAAAATATGATCCATTAGCATGCACACTGTGTTCTAAAAGTATGGGGATTGTAAATATGACAGCTTGTGAAAACTACATGCATTATTAGGATAACGAAAAGCTAGTGTTAGCATCTTGCTTGAGGAGACCTGTTAGCTACCTGTAGCATTTCTATTTATGCTGAGGAGCCAGACCAATCAGACGTAGGCTATATGATTTTAAATCTATAATTTTGCTTACGGGAATGTTTTGAGTCAGGAACTGCATATGAAATAAGATATACACAAAATAATGAAGATGAAAACACACAGGAAAAAAGTAAAGTCAGCTACTAATGCCACAGACACTTAAAAAAACTATCTTAGGACATAAACAAAACAAGTAATGTAAGTTTCATGCTTTTAGTATTGAGTTATTAGCATCCAAAAATTTGACTAAACATAATTTGCATTTTATGTTCAATCTAAAGCAGTGAGCTCAAACTTAATTCCTGCAGGGCCAGAGCTCTGCAAATTTTAGTTCCAACCACCTCCAAATAAAACCAGCTTAAGTCTCTAGTAGTTTTGAACACCTTGATTAGTTGGATCAGCTTTGTTTGATTAGGGTTAAAGGAAAACTATGCAGAGTTGCTGCCCTAATCGAGTTTAAGGCCCATGATCTAAAGACACACAGGCATTTGTAGCCCCGCCCTCTTTTGAAAAAGAGCACAATCTCATTCGAATTTAAAGCAACAGTCACCAAAATGGCACAATTAGGTTAAAAAAGGGACTACTAAAAGAGTAATAAAATAAAACATTATTTGTGGGGTATTTTGAGCTGAAACTTGAGAGATAATTGAGCCCAGGGCTCCCGCCTGGTCATTGAGCATGTGCGGGGGTACGAGATCAAGTAGTTTTCGAGAGCTCCCCTGGTAACGGAGGAATGGGGTGGATGGGGGGATTGTTCAAAAAAGGAAGATGAGGGAGTAATGTTACTCGGGCTATTTATAATGAATTTGAAATGATCAGATTTGCTTACAAATGATTATGGATGAGAGACCAGCTGCGATCAATCATATCACATGCTCCTCTCGAAATTAGTTTGTGAAACGTTACGTAAAAAGGCGCATAATAGGTCCTTTTTAACAACATACTGAATGTTTTAAATTAAATTAAGATCAAATGTACGGCATGTTGTCATGACTTCTTAATCTTATTCATTCATTTTCTTTTCAGCTTAGTTCCTTTATTAATCAGGGGTTGCCACAGCAAAATGAACCGCCAACTTATCCAGCATATGTTTTATACAATGGATGCCCTTCCATCTGCAACCCATCACTAGGAAACACCCATACACACTTATTCACACTCATACACTACTGCCAATTTATCTTACCCAATTCGCCTGTACCACATTTCTTTGGACTTGTAGGGGAAAATGGAGCACCCGGAGGAAACCCACGCTAACACGGGGAACTCCCCGTGAACATGCAAACTCCACACAGAAATGCCAACTGACACAGCCGAGGCTCGAACCAGCAACCTTTCTGCTGTGAGGTGATTGTGCTATGCACTGAGCCACCGCGTCGACCATTTCTTAATCTTAATCATATTGTTTTTTACAGTGTATACGTGCAGGTGGTGTAATGATTCATTAAACTCACTATTTTATTAATCAGTGGTCGCCACAGCGGAATGAACCGCCAACTTATCCAGCATATGTTTTACGCAGCGGATGCCTTTCCAGCCACAATACTGGGTAACCAGTACTGGGTAACACCCATACACTCTTGCATTCACACACATTTACTACGGGCCAATTTAGCTTATTCAGTTCACCTGTAGCGCATGTCTTTGGACTGTGGGGGAAACCGGGGCACCCGGAAAAAACCCACGCGAACACAGGGAGGACATGCAAACTCCACACAGAAATGCCAACTGACCCAGCCAGAGCTCGAACCAGCAGCCTTCTTGTTGTGAGGCGATCGTGCTACCTACTGTGCCACAATGATGCCCTTTTTTGTGTAATTTGCTTTTACAAAAAAAAAAACTGACGAAATTATGCAGTGAAAAGGTGTCTCTTTATTAGGATATTGCTGTACATTTAAAAATATTTTTGAACTAAATGTACATTTTTAAATAAACCACAAAACAAATAAGTTACACAAATAAAAAAATGTCTTAATATAAAGAAAGTAAGGATTTGCCTGGGCTCTTTCTATTTATAATTACTCACCAGACACACAATGTCATTCATTCATTTGTTTTCTTTTTGGCTTTATTAATCTGAGGTCGCCACAGCGGAACGAACCTCCAACTTATCCAGCATATGTTTTACGCAGCGGATAACTGTAACCCATCACTGGGAAACACCCATACACTCTCATTCACACATATACACTACGGATAATTTAAGCTTACCCAATTCCCCTTTACCGCATGTCTTTGGACTGTGGGGGAAACCGGAGCACCCGGAGGAAATCCATGCAAACGTGGGGAGAATATGCAAACTCCACACAGAAATGCCAACTGACCCAGCCGAGGCTCAAACCAGCAACCTTCTTGCTGTGGTTAAGTTTAGGTCGCCAGCATCTAAAGAATGTTATTTTGACATCCAATAACGACGTGAAATGACATTGATATTTTGTTGATTTTAGGGTGTTTTGGCAACATCATATTGATGTCAAATACTGACATTTATTCTTCTGGTATGGCAACCAAAATCCAACATCAAATAGATGCCATATTGGTAACGTCCACACAACGTCAAGCTGTAACATCATTAGTCATTGATATTTTGTTGTTTATAGGTTGCAATGGAAACAAATCATAATGCAACATCTGTCTGACATTGGACACTGACGTCCCACAACGTTGGGGTACAACGTCAATCTGAATCTCGCATCATATTTTACACATTTTTAGCAGTGTACAATTAGGAGAACAATCACATTGCCTTAGTTTATTTTATCCCATGGCTGACCAAAAAATGGACAAATCTGTAAAGACAGTCTCACTGACTCACCTTCAGCAGCTATACTGGACCCAGGTGAGGAAGCTCCAAACAGTTTGGATCACAGTGCTATCAATACTGAAAAGATGAAGTGCAGGAAATACCAAGATAGTTACCTGCATTATGGTTTTACTCCATTTTCACAAAGCAAAGAGTGCCTGACCCAGCCACAGTCCATTATCTGTGCCAAGTTCTTTCTAACGAATGCATGAGGCCGCCCAAATTAATAAGACATATACAGACTACTCATCCCCAATACTGCAAGGTGTACCCATTACAAATGGCCTACTGATGATTTGCTTTTATATTTTACATTAGGCTATTATTTGTGCATAAACATATCTAGATATAGTAATAAACATACCATTTGTTTTGAAAACAACATTTTTTTTGACATACCTACGGCAAACTTATATGAGCGATAATATCATTAAATGTGGGCCTTACAATATTTTTCAGGGGAAAAGGGAGTCTCAGACAAAAAATGTTGGGAAGCACTGGATTAAAGGGCCAGTGTGAAAACACAACAACGGTAAAGTATGTGAAAGTGTTGTTGTTGCTCAAGTGTTAGCTAATGATTCACCAGCAAAGTATGGATTTACTTCACATTACAGCCATAAGCAGAGACAGATGCATCTTACACACACAGCAAATTATACATACACATCAGCAGTGAAACGCAGATGGCATGTGGTCACTTTCTTACAAGTACTGTTTACTAACACGGTGACAGTGCCAAATACTGGCCTGGCATACATAATAGAGCGCTTTGGGTCGTTTTTGCTGAAATGTGTATATACGAAGATGTTGTCGAGTTAAGGTGGGGAAAATTTTGTTTTTTCTTCAGTTTTTGTTTACATCATGAGTGGCACGGTGGCTCAGTGGTTAGCACTGTTGCCTCACAGCAAGAAGGTTGCTGGTTCGAGTCCCAGCCTGCCCAGTTGGTATTTCTGTGTGGAGTTTGCAGTTCTCCCTGTGTTGGCGTGGGTTTCCTCCGGGTGCTCCAGTTTCCCCCACAGTCCAAAGATATGCGCTATAGGTGAATTGAATAATGTGTAGACTATGAGTATATGAGTGTGTGTAAATGAGAGTGTATGGGTGTTTTCCAGTACTGGGTTGCGACTGGAAGGGCATTCACAGCGTAAAAGACATGCTGGAATAGTTGGCAGTTCATTCCGCTGTGGTGACCTCTGTAATAGAGACTACGCTGAAGGAAAATTAATAAATGAACATTTCATTGTCACCTAAACACAGCCTTAGCCACTTTAGCTAATCTGTGTGAGAGGGATTATTTTAATAACGCTGTGTTCATCGTGAAAATCATTGTGTTGTCAACATACAGCAAAACTATCATTTGCTGTCACTAGAATTCCAATTAAATCTCATCTATATCGCGTTGGATTGGATACATTTTGAGTCAGAAAATACAGCTACTGTTAAATGCATCTCTCCAGGTAATACAGACCTCCTCAGCTTGAGTTAAAATGTTTGTTAGACCTTGGCTTTAGTGACCTGAAAATAAACACACACTATTGGGAACACTATAAAACTGCAGGCAGGAAAGTAAAACAACCTACTGCTGCTCTGCTACGTTCAGCTAAAGTCTGCGGAGTGTGATTTGTAATTATAAAAAGATTAAGTAGTTGTGAACTGTTTGAATGTGAATGTGCCGGCCTGCTGAAAGCTGTCTATTTTGGGGTAGGATGACAAAATGAACTCTGACTTATAAGCTAGCTGAATCAAAACAGACACTTTAGTCATAATGTTTGCCTGACTGGGAATAATTTTATAAAGTGGCCCTATTATGCTTTTGCAAATATTCCATTTCATGTAGTTTGTAATGCAGCAGACTGCAAAAAAAAAAAAAAAAGAAGAAAAAAGCTCAGAAAAGTTTCAAAGACCAAAGTGCACTATAAGTGGAGTTATTTGTTTCGAAAGGAAAGACGCAATTCTGAACTGAATTCTGACTGAAATTAATCATTAGTAATTCCAGTTTTATTTTCTACAAAAAAATTGCATAATGCCAATCTTTGGTCTTCAATGGCTGCCCACAAAGAATGTCTGCTTTAAACCCTCAAATATTGTAGCTAAGGAATGGAAAAGGTTTGGTTTGTGTTGTTGTACAAAGTAACTAATTGTTATACTTATCCACTGAAAAAGTGATATACTTTTCATTTTTAGGTAATTTCAGTAGTTACTTAAAATTTATTTGGCTTAAACAATTATACATAAATTCAACAGTTGTGAAAAACAATCCAGAGAAGCTAAACAATTGTATTTGTGTGCATATAAAAATAAAACTGGAATTACTAATGACTCTTTTCAGTCAGAATTCAGTTCAGAATTGTGTCTTTCCTTTTGAAACTAATAACTCCATTTATCGTGCACATTTTTGGGTGAACTATCCCTTTAAATTAACCATTTTAGACTATGAGAACAGAGCTGACATTACAATTGATATTTTAAGAAAGTTAAACTGTACTTTTGTATCTTGAATGGAAATAAATCGATTTTAGGAGACCTCCGAAACAAAACTGTAAACTTTTAAAATAGCATAACAAGGATTTTTTAATGAACAGAGATTTTTATATTTGGGTGAACTATCCCTTTGAATGAATCATTCCAGTCCAAGAGAACAGAACTGATGCTAAAGTCAATATTTTAATAAAATGAGACCTCCAAAACAAAACTGTAAACTTTGAAATTACACAACAGGGTTTTTTAATGAACGAAGATTTATAATTTTTGGTGAACCATCCGTTTAAATGAATAGTTTCATACTGTGAGAACAGGACTGAGGCTACAATCGATATTTGAAGAAAATGTAATTGTGCTTTTGACCTTGGATGGATGTAAATCAATTTTATAAGACCTCCATAACAAAACTGTCAAATTTTAAAATAACACAACTGGGTTTTTTAATGAACAGAGAATACATTTTTTGGTGAACTATCCCTTTAAATGAATCGTTTCATTCGGTGAGAACCGAACTGAAGCTACAATCAATATTGTAAGAAAATGAACTGTGTTTTTGACCTCGGATGGATGTAAATCAATTATATGAGACCTCCTAAACAAAACTGTAAAATTTTAAAACAACATAACAGTGTTTTTAATGAATGGAGATTTATTTTTTTTTGCATGAACTATCCCTTTAAATGAACCATTTCAGTCCATGAGATCAGTACTGATGCTACAGTCAATATTTTAAGAAAATTAAACTGTATCTCTGACCTTGGATGAATATAAATCAATTATATGAGACCTCCAACACATTACTGCAAACTTGTAAAATAGCACAACAGGGTTTTTTTATTACTGGACATTTTCATTTTTGGGTGAACTATCCCTTTAAATGAACCATTTCAGTCCATGAGAACAGAACTGATGCTACAATCAATATTTTAAGAAAATTAAACTGTGTTTTTGAACTTGGATGGATGTAAATCCATTATATGTATGAGACCTCCAAAACAAAACTGTCAAATTTTTAAATAACATAACAGGGGGTCTTTATTGAATTGAGATTTTCATTTGTGAGTGAACTATCCCTTTAAATGAATCATTTCAAACTGTGAGTATATTTTAAGAAAATTTTAATCAATTACAGTATATTAGTCCTCCAGTAACAAAACTGTAAACTTTAAATGACATAAAAGGATTTTTTTACTGAATGGAGATTGAGTGTGTCCTGTGTGGGACACCTTGGGCTGGGTGGAGAGGGTGAGCTGGAGGCTGGACGGAGGTGAAATTGTGTGACGAATGAATATGCGCTGTTGTGTTTAACGAGGCATAAACGCCAAGCTCCTGCTCTCTTCCGTTCTACCAAAGCCTCCTGGAGCAAAGGCACCTGCGCTTCCCCTTTCTCAAATGATTTACTGTTTTTTTTTCTCCCTCTCTCACTCACTTCCAAAAATAGTAAAGAAAAGATTATGATTAAACACCAAAGCCATTTTTTACAACCTAAATGCTTTATGGACTATTCTGTGCAAATCCTGGATTCTTGTAGATCAGGAGTTTCTGAAATACTCAGCCCAATAACCATGCCACCTTTAAAGTCTCTTAAATCACTTTTCTTCCCAATTCTGGTGCTCGGTTCAAACTTCAGCAGATCATCTTGATCATGTCTACATGAATGTAATGTTAAAAGCATTTTATACCGAATGACAATCTGATGTTCCGCAAATAACATTATTGCTTTAGTTCCTGCCCAGTCTCTTTGGAAATATGTGCCTCTGCCTATATTTTTGCGAAACGTAACATACTTTGCTCCAAGTTCGTTTCATGGCACGTTTCAGATGACGAATCCACTAGAGGGCACTGTCTACATTTCTGCAAATCTGTGGTTAGCACCTCACAGCAAGAAGGTCGCTGGTTCGAGTCCTGGCTGGGTCAGTTGGCATTTTTGTGTGGAGTTTGCATGTTCTCTGTTGCATTTTCTTTTCGGCTTAGTCCCTTTATTAATCTGGGGTCGCCACAGTGGAATGAACCGTCAACTTATCTACACACAGATTCCCACACATACACTACAGACAATTTAGCCTACTCAATTCACCTGTACCGCATGTCTTTGGACTTGTGGGGGAAATCGGAGCCAACACAGGGAGAACATGCAAACTCCACACAGAAACGCCAACTGACCCAGCTGAGGCTTGAACTAGCGACCTTCTTGCTGTGAGGCGAACGTGCTACCCACTGAGCCACCATGCAGTCCACTAAAAAGAACAACTAAATTATAATAATAATTAATACATGAAAATAGCCATAAATGAGTGTCTAATTGTGTTCTGTAGTATTATAACATATTATAGTATATATTTACATTTTTGTTGTGCTTTTGCATCTGCATTTTCATCAGCTCCTAAATAATAAATATTAAATATTTAAATACCAATCTAGATTATCAAGATAATTTTTTAGATTTCTTTTTTCTATTAAACATTGATTTTAGTTTTAGCAGGTTTAGAATGTTGCCAAAGTTATTTACAAAAATAAAAAAATCTAATAATAAGAGTTAATTTTTTATTATATTATATAAAACAATTTAGCATTGTTTTATATAATAATTTGTATTATATATATATATATATATATATATATATATATATATATATATATACATATATACATATATACATATACATATATATATACATATACATATATATATATATATATATATATATATATATATATATATAAATTATAATATAAAGCAATGCTAAAATAATGTATTATATAATATGTAATTATATTACATTTATATAATAATATAGTATTTATTTAGACTGTGGATTAGCTTTAAATACATATGATTGTTTATGAACACACGTATTGTTTTCCAAAAAACAGAAAAACAATAAATAGACAAAACATAAAATATGAAATTCCACAAAATGTCACATATTTACATCGAGATTCTGATGCTAATGGAGCCCCATGCTTGGAAAAAATATTTCTACTTCATTTAAATACTGATTATTATTAATTATTAATCTACATTTTTTAGATTTCTTTAGATTATTCTACTAAACATTTTTTTTTTTGTTTTAGTAAGTTTAGTATTTTATTCCAAAAGATCTAATAATAAGGGTTTAAAAAGTGTTTGTCATTTTAGCATAATTTATATAATAATATAGTATTTATTTAGACTGTGAATAACTTTTATACATTTTTTATACATTTTCTTAGCTTTAAATATATACTTAGATTATGGAGACACATATGGTCAAAAAACAAACAAACAAACAAACAAACATATAACTAAATAATAATAATATTATTATTAATAATAATTATAATAATAATAATAATTATTATTATTAGAATTATAATAATAATAATAAGTATTATTATTATATAAAATAAAGTAATATGAGTAAAGTGCAATTGGTTTTGTAGCATAATAAAATATTAAAGTATATATTTACAATTTTGTTGTGCTTTTGCAACTGTATTTTCATCAGCTCTTAAATATTTCTACTTTGTTTAAATATTGAAAAACTAATCTAGATTATTATTATTTTTAGATTTCTCTTATTTTATTAAACATCGATTTTAGTTTTAGTAAGTTTAGTATTTTTTTTCTAAAATATCTAATAATAAGAGTTTAAAAATTGTTTTTTTTAACATTATTTATATAATAATATAGTCCTTATTTAGACTGTGAATTAGCTTCAAATACTGACTTTGATTATGGACACACGTATTGTTTTCCAAAAAAAACAATAAAAAGACAAAACATAAAATACAAAATTCCACAAAATGTCACATATTTACATCGAGATTCTGATGCTAATGGAGCCCCATGCTTGAAAAAAAGTCAATTAAATGATCATTTATAATTGCTATTATAATATTTAATTTATTATAATATTTAAAACTTTATTTAAATATTTCATGTTTAATATATACGTTAATATATATTTGTATTTTTATTTAGCTTTATTATTTGAAACTTTTTAAATTAAATTATTGTTTATAATAATATATTGTTTTTAAAAAGTTGACTTTGTATGTACTTTTGCCACTTTTATTAAGTGTTTTTTTTTGTCTGGTTAGCCCTCTATTCAGCTCTTTAGATTGTAAATACTACTAAATGAGTTTTATCGACACTCATGGAGGATTTTGCACACCGCTGTGCTCAGCTCTAGTGTGTTTATGGTGTTCACTCACAGACAGGAGCCGGTTCTTTTCCTTCTCCGAGAGGCTCTGGATGTTTTCCAGGGATGCCCGGTGTTTTCTGGAGAGCTCCTCCAGCGCCCGGCTGTGGCTGTCCTTAAAGTGAGCAGTGTCCTCTTCATATTTGGCACGCAAGTTCATCAGCTCCTTCTCATAGATCTGCTTTTCCTCTCGAAGAGACTGTTGACAAAAATCAAAACAAACATCATTAAAAGATGGTCTGATCATGCTTATATGAAAATGCATTCATTTATACATTTTTATGACCAGTACATGTATGCATGGTCTTGAAATTGATTTATATTTCATATTTATCATATTAAATGAGCATACAATAAATATTTATACTTTACAGTATATTTAATTATTAATAAATTTTTATTTCTATTTAGCTTTATTATAGTAAACATTTAATTTTAGCTTTGATAAGTTTAGTATTTTATTCAGATGCCATGGCGACATAAATTAATCAATAGTGTGTTAATTAATAATTAATTAGAATGTAAACAGTGTTTGTTGATTTAGCATTATTTATATTTCGATATAGTATTTATTCAGATTGTGCTTTAGCTTTAATTTTATATTTATTCGATTAAATTTTCATTTATATTTAGTCATATTATGTAGTTTTGCCACATGTAATATATAAATGTTATTACACTATTGATGCATTTTCTGGACATGTTTTATCATATTAATTATTATGGTGGCTTGAAAAAGCCAACATACTGTTATACTACATAAACTTAATATTCTTCTTCTTCTTCTGAGACTAATTTCTATAGGCATCTCCTCCTAGACCATTCATACTACAACCACCAAACTAACACCAAACCTCCAAACTGCTCTGACTCGGGTTGCTATATCTTTTCCAACTGATTCGACTTACGGTTTTCCAAAAATGACCCAGAAAATTCTGAGAAGTCCCACTGACTTAACATTGGATCAAACTTTGTGACATCATAACTTTGCACCAGACTGTCATACAGTTAAGATTACACTCATTTAACTCAGACTAAATCTGCCAATCACTGACGACCTTTCAACTTACTGCACCCTTCGGCACCCTAGCAACTGTCCCATAGACTTCCATTACAAAAACTGCCATTGACTTTATATTAGACACACTAACGACATATCAACTCATACTAACAAACATACTAACATACTAGCAACATGTTAATTTGTACTAGAAACATACTAGCAACATGCTAATTCATACTAGAAACATACTAGCAACATGCTAATTCACACTAGAAACATACTTGCAACATGCTAATTTATACTAGAACCATGTTAATTTATGTTAGCAACTGCCTAGCAACTACTCAAAACACCTATGCAACCGCCTAGCAACACCTTAGCAACCCCATAGCAACCACCTAGCAACGCCTTAGCAACAGCCTAGCAACCACTTAAAACCCTAGCAACCACCTAGCAACACCTTAGCAATGACCTAGAACACGTTAGCAACCACCTAGCAACTCCTTAGCAACTGCCTAGCAACACATTAGCAACCACCTAGCAATGACCAAAAACAATTTAGCAACCCCCTAGCAACCACCAAGTACTGCCTTAGCAATGACCTAGAACACCTTAGCCAGCACCTAGCAACTTTCTTTTCATGACGAACAAGTTTCTACCAATGAAAACTAAATAAAAAGTGTTGATGACGACAACTTTAATAAAAATATACTGACATTTTCGGTGACAAATAAAAACGAGACGAGAATGTGATTGAGGGACGTATCTTGCTAAATATCCAATCAGAATTAATCTTGGTGTGTGATGCATGACGCACACACACACACATTTGATGATCCATCAGTAGATGGGGGATGCATTTACATCATAAACCATAGAGGCATGTGTCAGATTAAACTATATTGAAACGGCAACAGCTGAGAGAAAAAGAAGATTCAGGTTTGATGTCAAGACAAAAAGACCACAAACTGTATAGGAAGGAAAAAGCTGATAAAAACAACAAATCTAAAGCGACATTCTGACAAAACTGCCTTAATGTGAAGCGCACTTTTATTTTTTACGTAAAACAGCAATTTTTTGTTAGAATAATTTGTAAAAATCTATTTATACAACATTTTTACTTAAATGACACTTAATTAAACCAAATATATTTTAGTCAATTGAATATAGAGTAGATTTGGTCGACTAAAATCTTATGAAATTTAGTCAGCTAAAACTGGGCTCGGTTTTTCAAAAGTAATCCACTAGGATTTTGGATAACGGATTGGATCAAATCTTGAAAATGGGTTTTTCAAAAGAAAAAAACGATTAAATAATTGGATTAGATCACATAATCCAATCTTGGTTTTGATCCGGATCAAACCTCTAGTTTGGGTTTTTCAGAGCACTTTGATTTTAAAAAATCTGGATTAAACTGATCCCATCAGAAGGGTGGATTCAGCGTGGGTTTCATACCCAAAATGTAATGAAAATTTTTACAAATGTATCAAATAATACTATATTTGGATATTACTATATTATACTATTTATTCATAAGGTTTTAATTGTATTTGTTCATCCATCAGGCTACAGTGATTAAGTAGGCTTTAACGTATTCAGCCTTTCAGTATAGGCCTACAGCTAAGAATATACAGCAAAAAAATGCAAAGAATGGCAATCACTGATTTTTAAAATCGCTTTCAACAATTGCAAAAAAAGACTGAAAGGAAGCACAGTTTCGTCTGGCAGAGGAACAACTTACTATGACCAAACTGCAGCAAACCAAGGCCAGACTTGAGATCCGCCTCCTAAAGGCTACACTCAGACAAGCTGGTCTCTCCATGTGGTCTCTCCACATCATATGAAATTATTGCGGAGTTTTTGACATTAAGTCTTCTTTTTTAATTCAATATCTATATACATCTATATTTGAAACTTGTTATAAATATCCTCAATGTACAGTGTTTGTGTTGTTGATCTCAGATGAGTAGACTGCTGAAAGAGGATGGGGTGGGGTTTTTCTTGTTTTTAGTTTTTTTTTTAAATGTGTGTGTTTTCATTTCAAATAAAAATAAACTTATATTGACCTCACACTGGCTAATCTACGTGTTGCTCTTTACAGATCTATAGTTCTATATTGTGATTTCCTATCCTGTTTGAGCACTGGTTATCCAGATTTAGTGATCCTGAAAGTTCCTCTCCGGATCAGATCGATCCAATCCAATGTTGCTTTGATTACGTGATCACGGATGGCAAAAAAAGGATTACTAAATCCGGATCAATTTTATCCGGATTTAAGTTTTTGAAAAACCGGGCCCTGGTGTTTTAACCAATCAGGTTAGAATCAAGTTGGAAGGGAATCTGCTGCGTAAAACATATGTTGGTAGTTCATTCTGCTGTGGCAACCTCTGAAAATGCAGACTAAAGGGCGTCACACACCAGATGCGCTGCTCAGCGCAGCGACACGGCGTGCACATGACAGTTGAAAATATAGCACACCAGACGCGCACATTCGCATGATATTTAAAATGAAACTAATCAGATGACGCTCTGTGGCACGGCAGAATTATGAAACGGTGTCCTGAGCTGTGGCTGGGCGCCGCGGGCAGCCGCCGACTTGCAGCGCCGGTGTATGTACTCTCATAGAAACCTATTTTTAGAATTCTGAAATGAGTGGTACTGCGCGGCATGTCGCAGAGCGGCGCTTCTGGTGTGCAACCTGCTTAAGCTGAACGAAAATGAACGAATAAATGAATGTTTGACTTTGTTTGTTTAAATTCAGCCAATATAAATTTTGTGCAACCACTTACAGGTACCTTAAAAAAATGTGTAAATCCAATTAATCATTTTTTGAATGAAGCCCTTTCATTCAATCACTCAAATACAATGAGTTGTTTGTGAAAACTACACAAATATGCTTCAATACGCTCTCAAACATGTGACGAACCCAACATACTGTAGAAGCATAGGAGCGAAAACTAAAAGACGCCTCGAAGTCCTCATGGACACAGTGAAGAGACTGTAAATAAAGCTGCCATCAGAAGAGTGAATCACTTCACAACAGTTTCCCGCTCTTTTTGTGAGTGTTGTCATAGAAACAGTGACTCAAGGCTGCGTTGCTAACAAAACGGAGATGTGGGCGACAGAAAGAGATGGAAAAAAAAGCCTGATGAGTCTCTTTCACAGGGGAATTATGCTGAAACTCAACACCTGAGGGACTTCATGTACTCCACATAGTATATTTTTGAAAATTTGACTAATAGCTGGTGTTAAAGGGACAGTTCACCCAAAAATGAAAATTCTGTCATCATTTACTCACTTGTTCAAAACCAAACTGAGTTTCTTTCTTCTGTTGCACACAAAGTATAATATTTAGAAAATTGTTGGTACAGTATCTGGCACTCATTGACTTCCATTGAATTCTTTTATAACTATGGAAGTCTTTTGTTTTCAGGAACCGGCATTCTTCAAAAATCTTCTTTTGTGTTCAACAGAAGAACTAAACCGCAGAACAGTTTAAAACCACATGAGGGAGAGTAAATAGTCATTTCTGGGTGAACTATCTATTTAAGAATAATTTTACCTGACCCTGATCTGTATTTATTTATCTGTTTGTTTATTTGGCAGGGACAGCGTACATCAATTAGCATTGCGGCAATACACCAGAATTAGCTGGAAGGCTATTTTTGTCCCTGGACAGATGTTAAAATTGTCACCCTAAAAAACAATACAAAAATTATACAATCAATCAAGCATAGCGAAGAAGCACTAAAATAGACATAGTTAAGTAGATCTTAATAAAAATGTATATGAACAAAATAAACTATTATGTAATGGAGATGAGAGTAGTTATAGAGAGTAAAGTAGTATAAGGTTAATGCTCTGAAAGCAAAAGTTCCTGTAATAATGATGCTGAAAAATCACAGGAATGAATTCAATCTTAAAATATAATCAAACAGAAAACCGTTATCTGTAATAACACTTTGCATTATTGATATTTTTATGGTATTTTTTAAATTAAAACCACACCCTCTGTGAGCATAAGAGTCTTCTTTTAAAAACATAAAAAATACCTGGTTCTTCAATTGCTTTTTCTGAAGCTTGAATTAATGTTCTTCAAATTATTATTTTTTAATGGTCTTGTGCTTTGAAATGTGCATTTTTATTCGATGTTTGATGTAATCTGAACCGAAACATGAAGTGGGGGTGAGACATGCTTTAACATGCCAGTGAGAGTGGTTGAGCTCAAGCGCAACAATGAGAAGCGTCTTGAAGGAGGCAGGGCATGTCAGATACTAGAGAGCATTTGATTGTTCCTGCCAGTGAGAGTGGTTAAGCTCAAATGTGAAGTGTCTTGAAGGGGGTGGGGCATGTCAGTTTCTACACTGTAAACCCCACTGTTGTCATTAATAAAGAAATTAAGTTAATATAACTTGACATTACCTACCAAGTTCATTCATTCATTCATTCATTCATTTTCTTTTCAGCTTAGTCCCTTTATTAATCTGGGGTCGGCACAGCGGAATGAACCGCCAATCTATCCAGCACATGTTTTTCGCAGCGGATGCCCTTCCGGCTGCAACCCATCACTGGGAAAGACCCACACACTTCCATTCACACACATGCACTACAGACAATTTAGCTTATCTAATTCACCTATAGCGCATGTCTTTGGGAAACCGGAGCACCCGGAGGAAAACCCACACAAACACGGACATGCAAACTCCACACAGAAATGCCAACTGACACGGCTGAGGCTCGAACCAGAGACCTTCTTGCTTTGAGGCGAAAGCACTACCCCCTACACCACCGCACTGCCCCTACTTATAAGGTTTTGGCATCAAAATTTAAAGAGCCCCTATTATGGGTTTTTGAAAATGACCTTCCATGTAGTGTGCAACACAGCTTTAAGTGAAGTTAAATATTAAGCTAAGGTTTAAATCTGAAGGAGCACCATGTTTAAAACTATTGATTCATCTATAAAAGAGTCGACTCATAGTGTTTCAAATGATCACTCGTCTTGATAACGAGTCTTTAGCCATTTCGGCGCGACGTCGATACAAAACTTAAGCCCCGCCCAATTTGCGCACACAAACCTGCGGCCCCGCCCACAAACACAGCAGCAAAGAAAAAGGGGCAGACAAGCACTCAAGCAGACGTAGGGAAATTACAGGAGTTTTCCGGGATAAATAACAAAACGGGTGGGTGACTGGAGATAGGTGTGAAATACGGGAGACTCCCGGGAAAAACAGAAGTGTTAGCAGGTATGCTCACACATGCATTATGCACTCTGACTACTTCATTATTGTTAATAAGCCGTGCTGGGCATTTCACTCTGTCTCGAGCTTAAGGCAATCGACCAATCGCAACAGGCTGTCATCGGTCCAATCAGCGCAGATTGGCTTTGCGCTAAGTAAGGGTTAGGGAACAAATGAATCACTGAATGATTCATTTGGAAGTCAGTGGGATGATTAGGTAAACATAAAAGCATATTACAAGACAATGAAAGTGTTTTTTCACCTTGCATGCATATCAACCTGTTGTTGGAGACCCTAAATAGACCAAAATATGACCCTTTTAATGTATAATAGCAGCTCTTTAAACAGGTGTGTTTCACTTACTTATTAGACAAAAAAAACTTTTAATATATATTTTAAATTCTCTGAACAAAACATTTTAATTTGTTTAAATAATTCACCACGCTCTGTTTAAAATGATTGGTCCCACTTGAAACTCTGTTTTGACAACTGAGCTAATTTATGTTATATGACACAAGGCGGTCATTTTGCTTGTGATGGTGAATTTTTCTGAAGCAGCGGCAGGGCAGAGGTACTACCTGAACCCATCTGACAAAACAGAGAAAAGTTAAATTAGTAAGTAGAGATTTAAACGCTTCTATACATTTTTCTTCATTTATATACATGCTCACGCTACATTCATTCTTCCATTACAGCTTCTCATTTAAAACATTCTAATTTTTTAATAGCGGGTGATAATCGCACCAAAACGTATTAAAACGTAAGTGAATTATAACAGCACAAATTTTTCTGTAACCGTAGTAGTGCTGTGCGTCATTTGTTTAACCTTTAAGGTTACTTGCTGACTGACTGACTGGCTGACTGTGACAGGTGCGTGATGCGTGAGGCCAGCAAACACGACGTATAGCCTTTTTACTTTATTTCAGGACGCATTAATACCGGAGGCATTTATAAATATTCCTAGCAAATCTAATAAATGCTGGAGACATAAACGCACTAAATCGCACCTCAGCAGCGTTTAATTGAAAGCGCACAAGAAGGTATGCGCGCTCTTAAAGCGGCTTATTTTTGAGGGGGCGTGCAAGAAGTTTTGTGCATGAGCAGAAAAAAATGGCAAGCAAAGAGATCCGCATGCTCGTAGGCTATTACATAAATGCGATCTCGCCTTCTAATACTGCGCTCACGACATTTGTCATTGAAATAACGCCACAGGTAGTTGGTAGATCTGTGTAAAAAAGGCCTGCCGCCACAGCTGGAAAAAATCCTAGAAGAAACATTGATGCTTTTTTAATGTTAGAATAGATACATATATATCGATGTTTTAAGTTATCTGTACTTAAACATTTATGTTAAATCAATGAAGAGACCACATTTGGTCAACCCAAATAATTGAGCTGTTGATTTCCCACTATTCAAACAAGGGAATCACTTTCCTCAAATCTTTTAAGTAGTCTCGACTTATTGGAGTTTACAGTGTAGAGAGCATTTGATTTGTCACGATTTGACGAGAAACTAAAATATGTGACGTGAATAACGTCTAACCATTGATCCATTTAGGTGGAAGTGACAATCTACAAGCTTTACGTGTTTATATGAGTTATTATCTCCTTAACGTGAATTTTGTCACAGTTTTGGTGCACACTGGCTTATCAAAAACTAAATACTGAAAATAACATCTAAAATACTTTATTTTAATTTCACGAGACCTTTAAAATGTATCTTTATTCTTTAAAGTAAACAATTGCTCCCATTTATTCTTCCTTAGACATGCTAAGGGAGATACTCCACCACAACTCTTAAAAGTCACCCCCCCCCCTCCAAAAAAAAAGTCTGCTTCGAAAACTGCTGAGATGGATATTTCAGAAGCAAAAACAAGACTACATTCCCACGATCTTTTTATTGGGGCTCTCAACGTATTAATAATGAAAGAAAAACTCACATGCGACAGGACAGCCAAAAAGCCAAACTGCTAGAGCTGACTGTTGCGTGAAAACAGCACACAATGCCATACTGTATAGCGAGTAAAATAAATAGCCATGCTGTCTCCGCAAAAGAAAAATGATTGCCAGGCTCAGTGAAACCACTGAGAAATAAAAATTCCTGTTCAATCAAATCAACCATCCACAAAGAGACACATTTTGCGAATGCCTGTGGTGAGGATGGAGCATTCTAAATCAAACATGGAGGTCTGGATTTAGCTGTGATAAAGCAGCTAGTGTTAAACACGAGAGATGGACTTGTATATGCTTAAAGCGTAAGCTAACGATGTCTCCGAGGAGCTCATGTGAAATAAATGGTTCTGCGGAAGATTGATGTTTGAGAAACTTGCAGATTCTGCAAACTTGAGCTGTTTTTCATGGCTCCATCTGTCTTATATACAGCGACTACGCTTCAGGATCTTATAGTGAAATAAAAATTGTGCTTCCAAAAATCTTTTTACATTTAAAAATGACATTGCTTTTGATATAATATTTCAAACCAAATAACATTGGTAGAAATGTTGCAAGAGCTTTTCTTAACTTTTTTTTTAGGCCACACTACAAACTTAGTAGTCTTGTTTCTCAGTACAATTATATAGATCATCTTAGATAAACATAGATAATCATAGATAAACATATTATTATTTAGGAAGCAACATGACAGCTTGAATCATTTTATATGTATAAAAATAGCATTAGGTGAGTTTAAGGTTTAAATGCAAAAAAGAAAACAAAGTTAGTATTTTCTATTCCCCATAATATATACAGTTGAAGTCAGAATTATTAGCCCCCCTTTAAATATTTTCCCAAATGATGTTTAACAGAGCAAGGAAATTTTCACAGTATGTCTGATAATATTTTTTCTTCTCGAGAAAGTCTTATTTGTTTTATTTCAGCTAGAATACAAGCAGTTTTTAATTTTTTAAAAACCATTTTAAGGTCAAAATTATTAGCCCCTTTAAGTTATATTTTTTTGCGATAGTCTACAGAAGAAACCATCATTAAACAATAGCTTGCCTAATTACCCTAACCTGCCTAGTTAAGCTAATTAACGTAGTTAAGCCTTTAAATGTCACTTTAAGCTGTATAGAAGTGTCTTGAAAAATATTGAGTCAAATATTATTTACTGTCATCATAGCAAAGATAAAATAAATCAGTTATTAGAAATGAGTTATTAAAACTATTATGTTTAGAAATGTGTTGAAAAAATCTTCTCTCCATTAAACAGAAATTGGGGGAAAAAAATTAACAGGGGGCTAATAATTCTGACTTCAAATGTATATATTTTTACAGAAATGCGCATTATGTCAGCTCTGAATTGGTGACCAAAATTCAATGCCTATCCAGCGTCTGAGGACAAGTTTATTTTAACGTCCAATAACAATGTTAAATGGCATTGATATTTGGTTGATTTTAGGTTATGTTGGAAAGTGACCATAATCCAACATTGAGCCAATATCCTCAACCAACGTCATACTGATGTCAAATACTGAGCTTAAAGAATAAGGTCATGAATAAATGAAGGTCTGAGTTTATCACAATTTGTAGCTAACATGTTGCAATTTTGGGTAAATATTTTGCAGGTCTGAGTTTAACTTTTGCAATTAAATATGTATTTTTTATAGTTTGAAAAAAAATATTATTTTATAATCCAACATTGAGGCAAGATCTTAAACCAACATCATATTGACATCAATGACATTTATTCATCAGGTATGGCAACCAAATTCCAAAATCTGATAGATGTCGTGGTAACGTACACACAATGTCAAGCTGTAACAGTATTATGCTGTGTTCACACCAGATGCAGAATGCGCGTCAAGTGCGAGTGATTTTAGTCAATGCAAAGATGTAAATAGACATCCTGTGGCGCGATACTTACGAACGGTGTGGCGCGAATGGCCAAATTGAGCGGTGCGAATAGCGCGATACGCACAAAAATTTAGTTTTTTTAGGTTGCATTGGAAATTAACCAAAATGTAACGTTAACCTAACATCTTAAACCAACGTAAAATTCATGTCAAATACTGACAATTAGGGTGCTTAATGTAGCAATCGCACTCGAGTGCGCACCAAAAGAGGATCAGAAAAGCTTTGGAGCCCTGGGGCAGTTTGTTTGTGGTAAGAACATGATCCAAACTAAAACAGACCCAACCGCAAAAAACGCGCCTTTTGAACTATTCCAGCTGCAGTAGTCCGATGCGCTGTCCCATCTTATGGGGTTTGGAGGAAAAATACTTGTTGACAGTGCTGCACCAACAGTTTTAAACAGAGAGGGAAAAACATTACCTGATGGATCATTGGTAGTATTTCCGGAAGATGACCATGTCGAAGTTTAGTTAAATGAATTCACGCCTCCTCCCAATGCCTTCGCCGATTGCAATGCATTAAAACATTGTTTTCCAGCCGCAGCTGCACTTCATTCTCGAAATGTATAGTTTGACAAAAGTGATGTATACAAACTATATAGTATACTATCACCAGGGATACAATCAGCCAGTTTGTGTCTGCCGGTTTGTTTACCTGCGGGAGTTCCATTGGCATTTTCCCGCATGTTAATTCAGACCAATCGAAAAGCAGTTTAGGAAATACATTCAATAACATCTGGCCAATGAGTGATGTAGATTTAGTCACATGACTGCATTTTGGTTCTATTCAATTGGTTCAGAAAGCAATCAGTGTGGTGTGAAAAGGATCCAAAATGGCAGAGAAATGCTGCAATGTATCATTTGTTGCCCTTGGTCCAGACCAAATGAACCGAACCACAGGCGTGAAAGCACCCTAAGTCGTCAGGTATGGCAGCCAAAAGCCAACATCTGTTAGACATCCTATTGGTAACGTCCACACAACATCAAGTTGTAACATCCTTAGATGGTGATATTTTGTTGTTTTTAGGTCGAGTTGAAAAGTGACCGAAATCCAACGTTGACCCAACATCTTAAGTCAATGTTATTTTGATGTCAAATACTGACATTTATTCATCAGGTATGGCAAACAAAATCCAATGTCTGATAGACGCCATTTAGGTAACATCCACAAAACCTCAAGTTGTAACATCATTAGATGTTGATATTTTGTGTTTTAGGTTGCATTGGAAAGTAACCAAAATCCAACGTTGACACAACATCTTAAGCCAACGTCATATTGACGTCAAATACTGGCATTTAGGCCCAATCCCAATTCTATTTTTGTACCCCTACCCCTTCCCCTTGGCCCTTAAAATCGAGTGGTAAGGGGAAGGGCTTCAAAATTTACCCCTAAGAATTGGGACAGCACTACAGCACCTGCACACGTCATCATATGTCATCGCGATCTCATGCTTTATATGAGATCAGACGATCGCGACTGCTATAGCTACTCCAGTTGTGTTATTTTTTGGTATTTATCTTCAGAAAAACATTGAAGGCATATATTCTGTTATCATAACGATAAAATGTGGCAATAATATCGTAACTGTACTGTGCATTTACACAGTGACCATATTAATCTATGTAAACACACTAACATTATACAGTAACATTATACACTAACATGATAAAAACAGCATTAACATTATACTAGACACTGTAAAAATGTCATTCCCAGGCACTAGACTTTTCTGACAGGGGATTTGAATGTCATCGAGTGTCAGAATGTTGTGGAACTGCTATTCAGGAGTCATTATTATGAGTTATAGATAGCGAAATTTAGCGTTTTTATTTTAGCGTTTTTTAAAAAGCACGGCGGTAAAACACGAACGCAGTTATAAATATATTAAAACATGTGTTTGTTTGTTGTAAAAATTCATAATAATGACAAAAAATACTAATTTGTGGATCTCATTACTTCCGGGTGCAGCTGTGGCTGGTGTATTCTGGGAAATTTTCTTACCCCTTGGTTTCGAGTGTGGTCCTGAAAAATCTTTGTTTGAAGGGGTGTATAACCCTTGCCCTTAGCCCTATGCCTTCAAGCTAAGGAGAATTGGGACGCCACTACCCCTTCACGGGAACGCGCAAAACGAGGGGTAGGGGTAAGGGAAAGGGCTAAAGGGTACAATTGGGATTGGGCCTTATTCGTCAGGTATGGCAAACAAAATCCAATGTCTGATAAACATCATATTGGTAACGTCCACAAAACGTCAAGGTGTAACATCATGAGACGTTGATATTTTGCTATACCTCAGAACTACATAAAAAAGCATTCATAATTGCAATAGTTAAACTCAGAATTGCAAATCAAACTCAGACCTGCAAGATATATACTCAAAATTGCTAAATATTAGCTACGAATTGTGATAAATGCAGACATCTATTTATTTACGACCTTATTCTTTTAGCTGACTTAAATTTAGACTTTTAAAAATACATTACATTAATATACTTCTCAAATGAATGCATCATCATTTAAACTATTTTATGGAAAAAAGCAGGTCTTTCGCCAGGCTATGATCTCACGAGGAAATGTTAGTGTTTCCATATTGGCAGAAAGTTAGTATTTAGGATTAGTTAGAAAGTTAGTATTTGGAATTGACAGAAAAGTATCTAACGCATATGACTTAAAGTTTTAAAAGGAGACGTGCCCCCAAACCCAACTGTCATTGGAGGATGAGCACTAAATAGGAGGATGTACTAAAATATATAAATAAAATCTTACAAATTCACACAAATTAGCCACGAAATCAAAATGTTTTTAGAAATTGCTGTGAGATTGTGTTGATTTTGCTGTATAAGTCAAAATGATTAGCCCTCCTGTGATTTTTTTCTTCTTTTTTAAACTTTTAACAGAACAATGAATTTTTTTACAGTTTATATACACTTAGTTGAATACTAGTGTCTTAAAAAATATCTAGTGAAATATTATGTATTCTCATCATGGCAAATATAAAAAAATCAGTTATTAGAAGTCAGTTATAAAAACTATTATGTTTATAAATGTTGAAAAAAATCATCTTTCCGTTAAACAGAAATTGGGGAAAAAATATACAAGAGGGCTAATAATTCAGAAGGGCTAATAATTCTGACTTCAATTGAATATATAAAGCATGACAAAACACCACAAGCAGGCACTAACCCAGCATATACCAGATTCATACCTTCTCCAGTGTGACAATCTGCTGTCTCTGCCGGTCGTCCAGCGTCTGACATTTGTTCTGCAGCGCTCCTCTCTCCTCCTCCAGACGCAACACCTTGTCCTTCAGACGAGACTTTTCCGACTCCAGGTCCCGAATGACGGCCTCGTGGGTCATCTGAGTGGCCTGAAGACTCCCGATCTGACCTGAACCACAGAAAGCCATGGTTGTGAATTTCATCTAATGCAAAGGCCAGACAGAGTCAAAGATCCTCCCCGATACTTTGAGTCTGATCACTGAAGCATATAAACCTCAATTATAACACCAGAGTACCAATTCTCACTAATAGCTAGTGGCTTATTCAGAGCTAGAGAGAATCTGCGGACAATTTTTTGCTGTTTCTGTGCAGAATTTTTAAATAATTTTGGAAAATGCCTGGTGGTCAATGCATGGATAAAGATCTTGCTAATGGATGTTATGGATGTGACATTTGCAGTAAAACCATAAAAAATTCATTCACAGAGAAAGTATACACTCACTGGCCACTTTATTTGGTACACCTTACTAGTACTGGGTTGGACCCCCTTTTGCCTTCAAAACTGCCTTAATACGTTGTGGCATAGATTCAACAAGGTACAGGAAATATTCATCAGAGAGTTTGGTCCATATTGACAAGATAGTATCACGCAGTTGCAGCAGATTTGTCGTCTGAACATCCATGATACGAATCTCCCGTTCCACCACATCCCAAAAGTGCTCCACTGGATTGAGTTCAGGTGAATGTGGAGGCCATTTGAGTACATTGAACTCATTGTCATGTTTAAGAAACCAGTCTGAGATGAATCGCGCTTCATGACATGGCGTGTACACTGTGGTCATAAAGGGATAGACATGCTCAGCAACTTATCTTGACAATGTCTACATGCCTAAATGCACTGAGTTGCTGCATGTGATGGACAGCAGTTGGACAAGTGTACCTAATAAAGTGGCCGTTAAGTGTATGTTGTTATATGGATACATCTGTTTCAAAACTACTAACCACAGAGTTATGGAATCAGAAAAATATCAATCTGTGAACAATTTATATTTTAAATGAGGAAAATAAACATGCGCTATGGATGTGACCAAAAAAGTATGCGAGTTTACAGTATACAACATACTTTTTAGAAATTCTGTGAATTAAACTGCACGACTCAAAATAAATAATGCTAATCGAAAGGATAAGAGTTGGCTCACTATAGAACAAACATGATTAATTTTATTTTATTTGACATTTTTGCATTTTATAAGGGAAAAGCTTGGTTATGGATGTGACACCTCTCTGCTATGGATGTGGCAGATGTGAAATTGGCACTTTTATGACTTTGGTAAATCAAATATAATTGTTTGAAAACACTGACAGAGCCAGTTTTGAGTATTATTGCAGTACTGTAAAATACAATTGTAAAGGGTTTCACTATTTTGGTCAAAACTTAATTCTTTGCATGGCATTTGCATGGAATTGCTCATATCATCATGCTATAGTCATTAATGAACGTGTAACTGCACTAAGCAAAAGCTGAAAGTGTGAGCCGTGCTCTTGGAGCTCTGTTGTTCCTCGTGGATGAAGGATCAGGAGTATGTTTGGATTCAGGTGTGACAGGCTCAGCTGGACTCTGCCGCCCGCAGGGATCATTCCAGAACATGCAGCTGCTGTTGCCTGGATACCAGGAGCTGATCGGGCACCGCAAACTTTTCTGTCAACATCGATGGGCACTCGAGCGAGAGGTGGCATTAATCTGATCACTTCATTCGGTTCACCTTTACCAACAGAAAAAACTAGATTTCTTTTTGGTATTTGAATGTTGCTTTATTTTAGCCAATCAACAGCTTATATTTGAATATACAGAAAAGGGATATGAAAAATATAGTTACATAATAATACAAGTGCCCTGTGTAAATAAGTACAGCCCTTAAAGATCACTCTATTCAATTAACAATAAGATATGTGTGTAAATACATTAGATTAGCCAGTACAATTTGATTGACTATCAATGCATTGACTGATGCATTTATTGGAAAAAATTGCTAATTTTACTGTCCTTCAATGTGTTTTGGTCATTATCAATGCACTGTCACTTTAATTGAGTGTGAGCAGCGCGGCAAAAATAGGCCCAGCGCCGAAACTGCTGTTTCAGCGACGCTCACACCTCGCGCTGAGGTATGAAAGCTCTCATCTGTTAAGATGGATGCTGAAAAAACACGCACTGCTCACGCTCTGCTTGCACTTGCGGTGTGAAACAGGCTTTAGAGTCCTACCAGTGACAATATACAGCCACACTGCACTGCTATGAGTGTGATATTGCGTTTATACAACAGATCAACGGAATAATTGCGAATATAAAAAAGAAAATAGAACACGGAGAGTCTCACAATCCTTTCTTCCGCCATTCATTCATATTTGCAGCTGACAACAGAACAGCAGAAAACATTGCTATTAAACTTCACTTTAGAGCTAGTATTTAAATAATTCTCTTGCATAATGTCTAAAACAGGTGATTTTGCTGACATTTTAAGACTATATGGCTGTATAACAGTATGAAATGCCATCAGTCTATAGAGATTTCCCAGTATTTCTCTGCTCCAATCGGGATTTCACAATAATAAACCCCCAAAAGCCAAATCAGCGCAATCACTACCAGATTACTATGGTATATATACAGTACAGCACTAAAAAATACAAAAGAGAGAGAATGACTTGGAATGTCACCTACTTGTTCTGTAATGTTTTACTTAGATGTAGTTACAAACTTACAATGAGAAAATACTGTTTTTCTGCCCTAAGGACTTATTATGCTGTCTTTGTTGCCATATTGCGGTGGAACGTCAACCGTTTTTGCTTTGCTCAGTATAACAGGCTGGCCGCCTGAATCTCTGAAATGATGAATATTTAAAATAGGCACTATTCTTATAAATACACTACATAGCTGCGATCTAAACATCTACATTTTCACCTAAAAAGCTTCAAAAGTACATTATGTTGTCCAAGAGCTGCAGTATTTGTCAAACTTTAGTGAGTTTTTGATCTGCTGTAGGCGGAGTAATACAAAAGAGTGAAGAGGCTGTATGAGTTCTGATATTGCAGAATATCGCATGGCTATCAGCCAATCAAAAACCAGATTTTTATTTTGTAGATCTAACTAGTTTGTACACTGTAATAAATATACATAGAACACATACATATATTATAAAAAATCTACCTTTTATTTAGTATGCGATAAATTAGATTAATTGTTTGACATCCCTACTTAACCTTTATCTATTTAATCAATTAAAAGTATAATTGTATTTTTAATTTTACCTGTAATACTGTATTCTGTTTGAAACTTCAATCTGAATTCATATCAGACTGATAAATTCAGCTTCAAGCAGGCATTTAACATGTTTATAATGGATTAGCAGCCTAAAGTGACACAGAAGGATGAATCAATGAAAGTGAGTGGAGTGGGAATACAGTGGACGGTGAGACTGTGTGTGTGTGTTTATCTCACTGGCTTTGAGCAGGATCTCTGTGGCCTGCTGTTGCACTCTGTCTCTGGACGCCTCCAGCTCACATTCGCCTTCCCTCTGCCTGATCTCCACGATCTCTGCGTCCTTAGTCACCTCCTCCAACTGTTTATGCAGCTCCTAAAAACAGAAACAACAAATCAATAAGAAACAAATTTTTGATCTTCACTCCAAAAATGCCATTTGCTGCTTCTTCATACTACTTATTTAACAAGACAATTCTTAATTTATTTCATGTTCAATCCACTTAAATGTGTAAAATCAATTAGGACAACTTAATCTATTTGTGTTGGGACAACATGAAGAATTTGTGTCATTTTTATTATGTTTTTATGCATGAATCATAGCTGATTCTGATTGCACATTTTATACACACAAACTGGCCATTTCTGATAACTATTTCAGATTTTTTTTACAATTATTTTATTTTAAAAATAAATAAAGAAACTAAAATAACAAAAATAAATACAAATAAATGACATATTTGATTGTGTAACTGACTATAATTTCTAAATAAAATGCTAATTAAAAAAGCTAATTCACTCTCTGCCTGTAGGGGGCGCATTTAAAAAAATCAGCAATAATTGAGTTTCCTTGGATTAAATTGTAAACAAAGTGCTGTTATTTTTAGAATAATATCTGATTATCCACACATAAGATAAAATCGACAGGTACAACGAACAAAGTTAAAACAGTTGTTAAAATTGTAGGTTGGGAAGCGAATCCTATTCTAGAAATGCATTAGGCATGTATAAATCCTATTCTAGAAATGTATTAGGCAGCTGCTACAAAGAAAGCTGTTTCTGATGATACACATACATGAGTACTTTTACCCTCAATAAGAAGAACCAGGGTATCTTCCATCCATTATATATTCGTTTTCAAATAAAAAAAAAAACCCCAGAAGAAAGCGGCCATTTTGTCAAAAGCTCACATTTGGTTGACCAATCAGAGAAAAAAGTAGCGTTTCAGCACTGCCTACATGTTTATAAAGGATTTTAAAGTCGTATCTCCATTATCTTACACTAAACCAAAAAACGAAAATCAAGCCAAAATCTCATTCTTTGGTTAGCAAAAGAAAATCCGAAAAACGTCAGTTTTCTTAGTTTTCCTGTTTTTGTTTGAAAACAGATATGGAATGGATGGAAGATACCCTAATTGAGAAGAACTCTTTTGTTAAATTATTAAACAGAGACGTTTACTTGACAAATTAAATATGGGGTAGGGTGTTATCATAATCACCATGGGATAGAAGTTGTGACAAATTAAAATAACATATATCTTGCTAATTTCTTCCACTTTTTAAAACATACAACTCTAAGCGATCACCTAAGCATGAGCTTTAACACAAACTGTCCAAATACAAAAGTCTTATGCCTGATTCACACGGGACGTCAACGCTTCCCATTCACTTTGAATGGGTGACGTCAAGCATTGCCAAACTGACTTGTGGATCCGTCGGTGGCATTGCTTACTGCAAAAGTTGGAAATTTCTCAACTTTTCAAGCGCCAATGGAAGCGTTAGCCAATCAGATCACTTTTTGCAAATACCCCAGCTCAGACAGTAGCCAGTTGTGGTCTATTTTCATTGGCTGACGCTGTTATGACAATCACGCCAACCCCAACTTCAGACACGCCCTCAGTCAAGCGTTGATGCTGAACCTGTGAATCGGGCGTTATGTGTAAAATGTTTTTATTTAATGATGAAAATGTAATAGAATCGCAGAAGTATGAAATGAACAAAGATCAATAATTGTTAAATTTGTTAAAATTGCAGAACAGCTTGTGTTTTTTCCATTGGTGCTCCATTCACACACTTACTTCTACAAAATCAAGGTTTGAGTGCAAGTCTGGGACAGAGATAGAAATAAAATAAAATAAAATAAAATAAAATAAAATAAAATAAAATAAAATAAAATAAAATAAAATAAAATAAAATAAAATAAAATAAAATAAAATAAAATAAAATAAAATAAACACGTTTCTAGTCAACCAATTGGTGCATCTCAAGAGACAACCAAAACTCTGGTTAGCCAATTGGTGTGTCTCAAGAACTCAAGAACTCTTCTCTGCGCTGCTTCTCTATATTTAAACATCATGTGGTTTCTTTCTTGGTCTCTCTCTCATGTCTCTTTTCCATTTTTCCCCTTTCACAGTGTCTCCGAATTCATCCTCATCAATTGTTCATGTACACATTAGCTCTTTCTCCCTTTTCATCTCTGCTCTCACTGTCAAATTCCTGTGTCACTTTCTGAAAGAACTTCTCTATCGCTCATTGTCTTTCCAACCTTTTCCTTCACTTCCACCATTGTGGAGTTCATGAGCAAACCATATTCTTCAACTTCTTCGCTGAATATATGAGTTTTTAACAGCTCAAAAGGGGGAAAAATGGCCTGCTTCTTTTTTAGAGAATGCTTTGAGAGAAGGTAGTTCTTTCACAGTTAATGTATTTTTAAAGACAAATTTAGGTTTTATTTATGTATTTATATTAGGGTTGGGTTGATAGACGATGCCATCGTCCATCGCCGATGGCCGATAGACATCACAATGCTGAGCCGGCATCGCGATCCTTCGCCCCGCCCCCATCACAGCAGCAACCCGCTCGCGAATAAAACACACGGCCCCGTTCACACTAACACATGTTAGTTTTAAAATGGCATTTTAGAATGAAAACGATCCACGTCCACACATTTATTCTCAAATTGTTCATTTATTTAATCCAAAACTATGCTAACAATATAATAATTAATGATATAATTGTGATGAACATAATAGAACATGTTAATTCAAGCTAGCAACATACTAAGCATGCTCACATTGGCTATTGTATTTTAGCAATGTATAAACAAAGCTGATAATGACATGTTGACAGATTGCTAACTCATGCTAACAACATGCTAACTCTGAAGAAACATAAGACGGTAATTAAAGATGTAATTGTGATTAATATGTTAGAATGCCATATATGCTAGCAACATAGCAAAACATGTTAACAACTTGCTAATTCATGCTATCTTTGTGATGAACATGGTAAAAGTGTGATAATTCATGTCATGCTAAAAGATGTAAACATCAGCTAAAACGTGTTAGCCATCTTTTAAAAAGCTAGTAATTTGATAAATTATGCAAGAAACATTACTGCATGTTAACAGATTGATAATTTAACGCCAACAATATGCTAGGACCATGCCACCAACATGCTAATTCATGCTATCCTTATGATGAATATAGAAACAGCAAGTTAATTCATGCTAGCAACATACTAAAACATGTTAACAACAGCTAAAAGTTTTAGTCATGTTTTTAAAAAATTTATAAATTATGCTAGAAACATTATCAAAATGTTAACAGCTTTCTAATTCAATGCTAACAATATGCCAACAATCTTCAAAACATGCTAACAACGTGCTAATTCATGCTATCCTTGTGATGAACATAGAAGAAGCATGCTAATTCATGTTAGCAACATACTAAAACATGTTAACATCTGCTAAAACATTTTAGTCATGTTTAAAATGCTAGATAAATTATCCTAGAAACATTATCAACATCTTAATAGCTTGCTAATTTAATGCTAAAATATGCTAGGAACATGCTTCCAACATGCAAATTCATGCTATTTTTGTGAAGAACATTGTAAACCATGCTAATTCAAACTAGCAGCAAATAAAACATGTTAGAAAAGTTTAATAATAATTCAATACTAGCAAAATGCTAATAATCCTAGAAACATGCTAACAACATGCTAATTCATGCTATCTTCATGATGAACATGGTAAAGAATGATAATTCAACATGTTAGCCATGTTTTAAAAAGCCAGTAATTTTATAAATTATTCTAGAAACATTACTGCATGCTAACAGATTTTGCTAGGAACATGCGAGCAACATGCTAATTTCTGCTATACTTATAATGAACATAGTAAAAGCTTGCTAATTCATCCTAGCAACATGCTAAAACATGTTAACATCAGCTAAAATGCTGTAGCCATGTTCTAAAAGCAATGTGATAAATTATGCTAGCAATGCAATAAATAAGCGATAAAACATGATAAGAACATTATCAAACATGTAAACGATGTATAAATAATGCTAGAAACATACAAACAATGTGCTAAATACATGTTAGCAGTGTGTTAAGTCATGCTAGCAACAAGTAATTAAAACTCTTTAGCTATTTCTAACTTCTAAGCTTGCCAACAAACTTTACTGTCTATTTACTGTATTTATATTGGACTTCTGAACAAACTGGTGCTATAATTCAAATACCTTTCTACTGTACAATGATCTATGGACATCTTTTAGTAAGATGACAGGAGGCTCATCTGGAAAACAGTACCATGTAATTGGATAAAATTCACCACCCGCAGAATCTAAATACTCTTTGATTGACGCGTGTCTGATTTGAAAAACCGTGACCGAGCTATTTGACCTCAGATATTTAGCCCTCAGTCCAACAACTTCACCTGCAAATACTGTTATTGTTTATGTTCAAGCCTCCAAGAGATGTGACATGTGAGCAATTCA
>NC_079454.1:42327831-42332831 GCF_903798145.1 Danio aesculapii | reverse complement strand
TGAAGGCACACCAACAGTCCACATGTTCAACCTCTCCCTAATCAAACACACCTGAATCATCTTATCATAACATCAGAAGAGACTCCAAAACCTGAAGTTAATGGGTCAGATAACGGAGACATCCAAAATATGTACTGTTGGTGTGCCTCGAGGATCAGGGTTGGGAAACACTGTTTTAGTGGATATATTATATGACAGACTTGCTTTGCTTACCAAATAAAGTGGATCTAATTGGATTTGCATTGTAAACATTAAATAAAAGTGAAAAAGCTATTACATTTTATTTAATATATTAAGGTTTTAGTTAGGATACTCCCAAATTCATTCCGGATAAATCTGCAGATTTTTTACAAATTTCTGCTCAGAAATAACAAAAAATGTCTATAGATTCAGTCTGGCCCTAGTTATTAGTAAATTAATTATAGAGAAACAGTCATTTCTTTTAAACATAAAACTACAAAATGCTGACTAAATTGTAAAGCCAGACAAAAAGGTTTTTTTTTGTTTACTTTTGAAGTGCAGTGTAACAGCAGAAACAATACAAGTGTGAACAGTCCACCAACCTCTTGCCGATGTCCACTGCGCAGCTCCTCCAGAGCCTGTCGTTTCTCCTGCTCGAACTGAGACTGCAACTGTCCAAAGGATCTGAGCTTCTCCTCGAAAGAGCGTCGCATTTCCTCCACCTCGCGGGACATGCTTACCACACGCTGTGTGTGCTGCGCCTCCGTGCACAGTTGCATGTCCTCCACCCGCTGGCGGTATGTCTCGAACTCGGCCAGGGCCTGCCGTTTCATCCGCTCATGCAGCTCCATTGACTCCTCCAGAGACTGAATGCGCCGCTTCAGGTCCATCTCGTCGCTAATTTTGCTCTTGTACTGCATGATCTTCTCCCGCGTTTCTGAGAGGATCTGCTGCACCTCCTCCTCATGGGCCTCTTTCAGGGTCTGGATGGCAGCTTCATGCTCATCATTCTTGGTGTTGAGGGCGTAGATCACCTGAAACAAAAGAGGATGAAGTTTAATTTCTTTAATACTACTTCCGGCACTGTTCATGTGGCTGCCGGTTGGGCTTGTATTGGTTTGCCTCTGCATAGTCTAGCAGAGTTAAGCTGCAGTCACACTGCACTTTTCTCCACGTAGACATCCATTCATACTCATGCGAATGTGTCACACCAGAAACGCAAGCTTGTGCGACAAGTTTCGCAGCTTGCTGCGTTGCAAAGTTCAAGCTTAGTGAACTCTGACCTGCGAAATCCCATCACTTGACTGTGTGAGACCAGCCGAGGATCAAAACATGACCTCTCTGGACAAAAATATGGACCAATCGCTCACTTTTTAAAATGTCTAATCATCTTGTTTAATCCCACCCCTTTTCACAGCGCCGTACAACAGAATTTCTAGTGTGACTGCAGCATAACATGAACAGCAAAAGATAAGGAAAATTCAAAGTGTGATAGGAGAGTATTACCATCCTCTGAAGCCTTTTTTTTGTGTATTGTTGCCCTCTGGAAGAAGGTTTAGAACAGTGGTGCCCAAACTCGGTCCTGGAAGGCCAGTGTCCTACATATTTTAGTTCCAACCCCAATTACACACACCTGAACCATTTAATCAAGCTCTTTCTAGGTATACAACACTACCAGGCAGGTGTATTGAAGGAAGTTGGAGCTAAAGTATGCAGGACACCTCATCCAGGACCGAGTTTGGACACCCTTGGTTTAAAAGCATTAAATGCTCTTCTAATAAATATAAATTTACCTTTGTCCCTAAGGCAAAGGCTTTATAACCTTACATTTTTGCAAGTTTTTAAATTTTTTTGTATGGGTCTTTCTTATTGCTGTTTTTTTAGTACTATGAGGTTATTATGAAGCATATTGGATTGCGTTTTTCAATATTGTTTGTAAGTGATTTGTATTTTTATGTGCTTGTTGTATCATGTTGCTACTGCTCCTAATTTAATTGCCCTTGGTGGCATTAATAAAGTTATTAAACTTAAACTTATTTTTTTACAACTGGTAAAAGACTGAACCCAAAGTGTGTGAAGAAGTCGGTAAAGGTGCAGATGTGAACTGTCATGGTTTGGTGGTGTTTTCTGCAGTTTAGTCTGTACTTATAAAACTACATTACAGAGTGAAGGCAAATGATTGTCAGAACTTCCTTCAAGAATACTAGGTTCCTTCCTGTGTTCATCAGTGACTGAAATAATGAAATGGCAGCCTGAAGTCCTGATAAGAACCTAATTGAAAATCTCCGGAAAATCTTTGCCAACAAAGTTCCAGCAAAAAAAAAATACTGAAGAAGATATGATCAAGATTACACTTGCTGGCAGCTAGCTCTCTACAAATCTCACATGGTCACCCACTGAAGCTAAGCAGAGCTGCGCCTGAACAATCCCTGGATAGGAGACCACATGGGAAAGCTAGGTTGCTGTTGGAAGTGGTGTTAGTGAGGCCCGCAGGGGGGGGCACTTAACCTGCGGTCTGTGTGGGTCCTAACACCCCAGTATAGTGATAGGGACTCTATACTGCTCAGTGAGCACCGTCTTTCGGGTGAGACGTTAAACTGTGGTCCTGACTCTCTGTGGTCATTAAAAATCCCATGATGTCCTTCTAAAAAAGGGTAGGGGTTTAACCCCGGCATCCTGGCCAAATTTGCCCACTGGCCTCCGTCCGTCATAGCCTCCTAACCATCCACATATCATAACTGGCTTCATCACTCCGTCTCCTCTCCACCAATCAGCTGGTGTGTGGTGTAAAGTCTGGCACAATATACTATAGCTGCCTTCGTGTCATCCAGGTGGATGCTGCACACTGGTGGTGGATGAAGAGCTTCTCCCTAAAATGTGTAAAGCGCTTTGAGTGTCCAGAAAAGTGGTACATAAATGGAAGGAATTATTATTATTATTATTATTACACTTCATGCTACATCCATTGTGCCCTAGCTATCTTGCAAAACACTGTTCAGCTAGCATAATAAAGATAAGTGGTCACTAACAGGTAGATGACGGTCTGCGTCCGGACCCAAAAGCCATTCCATATGAACCCAAACCTCTGCATGGTACTGTTTATTAAGGTTTTATTCCACTATTTATTTACTCTTTGTTTACCCACTGTCTGCTTAGAAAAGTTTTCTCCCCAACCCGACTGTTCCTGTTGAATAAAGATGAGAAAGAAGAGCCGAACAGTCTCTCTTTGCTTAATCTTTACGTTCTGTGCAGATCCGGGTCAGTCATCATGAATATGGTTTCACTTTCCATAGTGGTGCAGAGAGCTGGTACAAAGAGCTCTGGAATGAATGTTAATAAAATGTTAATAAACATCAATTCGCTAAAACTGCTCAATTATGAAGATGTGTTGACAATTATTATCTATTATCTATTTTATATATATATATATATATATATATATATATATATATATATCACATTACATCAGAAAAAATAAAACCTTTACAACTCTAAATTAGTCAGAGTAAAGTGAGGCTAAAGTTATCCAATCAAAAGTTAGACAAAATGGTACAGTAGCTACATCATCTTCTAGAACTTTCTAGCCAACACAAGCTGACATACTTAAAGGTTGAGGTTAAGTAAACACTCTTTTGCTGATCTAGAGCATTTGCGCTCAATGCATTACAGAATGTAAAGCCACACAAGAGACCGACACACTTTAGCTTTCATTGACTGACCTTTAAATCCAGAAGATTTATGTCCTACTAAATATGGAAAATGTGGCTATAAAAGCTTTTCCATCAACATTTACAGCAAAACTTTCAGTGCCTTGCTAAACTTATTCTGCACTGCTTCCAGAGTGTACACTGGACAGCTATTTTTTTTTGTTTTTCAAATGCTTTTATATTACCATAAACTACATAGACCTGTCAATTTACAACAATATTCATGACATGGGCTCTATAAAATATAAATAACAGAACAAATAAACACAAAAAGAACTACTTTCATTGTTATATAGTTAACAATTTAAACAATTTATTATTATTGATATAATAATGAACAACATGAGCAATATACTTTTGAAGCATTCACAGCACTACACAGTCATTGTACATGTTAGTTCACATTATATTACCTAATGCTAATGTTTTATTTTAGTAGTGTTATAATCAGTATAGAAATTGCTATTGAGCTTAACAAATGCTGCAAAAGTATTGCATATCATTAGTTCAGGTTAACTTATGTTAACTAATGGCCCTTTTCTGTATTCAATTCAATTCATCTTTATTTCAATGGCACTTTTACAATGTAGATTGTGTCAAAGCAGCTCAACATAGAAGTTCTAGTAAATCAAAACAGCTTCAGTCCAGTTTTCAGAGTTCAGTTCAGTGTGGTTTAATTTTCACTGCTGAAAGACCAAACACTGAAGAGCAAATCTAATGAGGCGCAGCTCGAGTTCTAAACCAAGCAAGTCAGTGGCGACAGATGACCTTTCTGTACATACATTTTTATATCATTATAAAACTAACTAACTAACTAACTAACTAACTAACTAACTAACTAACTAACTAACTAACTAACTAACTAACTAACTAACAAAATAAGTAAATAAATATATATTCCCTAATTTGACCATTTCTACAAAATTACAGATAAAATTGCACCAAATTACTGTTGTTTTAAATTGCATGTTTTTTTTATTATCAACAAACTATGATAATAAAAGAAATACTAAAGAAATATAGAAATAAGAAATAATAAACTAAAGAAAGATTTTTTTATTATCCTACTTTCCTACTCTGAGAAACTGTAACTATCCCAATGCAATTACGTATTAAAAAATTATGTTAGTTGCAATTTGTTTGAAGTTAGCAGTTTCCCTGCAATCTGTGACCTTATTAGAATAGAAAAATGACCCATTTTTCTTTTAGTTGCAACCCACCAGCTGCATCGGACTAGTCAACAAAGATTAATTATTAACAAGATACATTATTTAGTTTTATTATAGCTTGAAAGTGTTGGCTAATGCATCAAGCTAATAACAAACAGCCAAA